>NW_027636395.1:446948-622557 GCF_903797595.1 Erithacus rubecula
AAGAAAGAAAAAGAGAGAAATAAAGAAAAGTAGAGAAAAAGCTCATCATGTTGCCTTCTAATGATTCGAGAGGGATAGGGATAGGGATCCCATTTCCATGCACCTGGAAGTGTGTGCAGCCCACCAAATCTACAAAGGAGACACAACCTTAAGAAATGTGCATTTTGCCTTAATTTGAAACTCTGTCAGCCTCTGAAAGTGTGCAGAGGAGAGGTATGCATCCCAATGTTCTCACCTTGTATGCTGACTTCTTTCCCATCTGTGGATGATAAATGATCACCAACATTTCATTTGGTTTTCTGGCCAAGGACCATGAAACGTGGAGGGTCAATAAGAGAGAGAATATTTCTGAAATGAAACAGATTTAGATCTGCTTAAGTCACTGGAGGACTTTAAAAAGTACTCTGACATCAGTAACTTTTTTATTTTTAAAGTTCTGACTGTAATATTTGAATGTGGATAAGATGGGTATATGAAGTAAAGGACTACAGTGATACCTAAATAAAAATTTCCAGAGATAAAAGTAGGTTAAAACAACATAAATTTATGATGTTTGTTCGCAAAAGAGGCAAAACCAAAAAAAGAGTACTGTGATTTAACTGTGGTAGAGAATGTCAGAATAAAGGCATTTGTTTCAGTGTGACTGATAAAAAGGCATGGAAACACACATGAAAATTAAAAACAAAGTTAATGGAGGCTTAAGGAAATACTTTTCATGAGAGGAATCCTAATGGTCCAGGTCTGCATGCAGGAGCAAATTTTAAGACAAAAGCTGTGTGATAATTCAAGGAGATATGTAAAATCTCATGCTGTTACACTGATTACTGCCTGGATTTACAATATAAACTTCACAAATTGCAGTCTACAGAGTGGAGAGGCACAATAAATATTCTTTCTAAGTCTTAATCACAAGGTGATTATTCAGAGACCAAAAGACTAACCTGCAAAAACATTAATTTTTTTTTTTTTTTTTTTTTGAGGGGCTGGGAGGAAAGCATAAGCCTAAAAAGAGGAAATTGCAGTATTCAAATCCACCCAAGACCACGAAGCATAGTATTAGCAGAGTAAATTACTCTCATGCTCAAGGTGCCAAAAGCAATTTATGCAGTATACAGAAACAAAATCACAAGATTAAATCAATGTGTTTTCCCCATGTTTGTGGGGAAGGGATAATTGATTAGAATAGCAGGTCATGGTAATGCACATTCAGTAGCTGACATCATCTCTGCTTCTTTGAAACGAACACCAGCTCATAACATTCACTTAGATACCTTTTAATTACTTTGCTCTGCAGCCAGAAAATGGAAGGCTAACTCATTAACCTTCTTTGCCTTTCTGGAAGGTGTTTTTTTTTTTTTTTCTCTTAATGTTTATGCTTGTTTGGACCTGCAGTTATTCCCATAGGCTGCAGAAGTATCCATTAGCAAACCTGGTCCAGCTGCAAGTTCTCTTTCACTGCTTAATATATTCAGCAATCTGTTCTTCATGATTCAAACCCATATTCCAGCCTTATCAGTAAATAGAAATTCCATACATTATTTTTTCCTATTTCTGGGCGTGAAGCAGTTTCTGCAAATGCTAAAACTGTTCTTTAGGTTGCTTTGTGGCAGGGGATTAAGGAGGGAATTTACAAACAATAATACAAAACACTGATTTAAAACTGAGATAATCCAATTGTAACAACCATCTCTCTTACTTATGAGTAATGACTCCTTTTTCATGCATTGTTAATGCCTTCCTAAAGCACAAGGATCAACGTGTCAGGAAGAAAAGAGAAATAGATTTCCTGGATCACTGTACAATTTTTCAAAGTCTGGACTACAGAACTAGATAAAGACAAAGAAACCCAAATTACAGAGGTATCAACAGAAAGCAATAATTCTGTTGTGCTCAGTAAGTTTAGTTTACTTTCCTTTAAAAAGACAGGAAAATAAGAGAACCTTATCAATTTCTCCAGAAAATTAAGATAACATTGACTTATTTGCAGAATGAAGATGCAGCAAGATTAGTTGCACCGTGGCTGTGAAAAACATGCAGATAATCAGATAATTGTGTTGTATTTTCCCACTCGTGAAAATAAAACTGCATAGTCATTTAAAGGCGGCCAGAGAGGAGTGTGACTGCATCCAATTTTGGCAAGAAGCCGGGATAAGCACAGGGGAACAATTCTGCACTTCAAAGGAAGCTTTAAGTGATAATAGGTTAAACTCTCCTTTGTCTAATCAGTTATTTAAATACTACTAATTACCTGGGCTATTGCCTAGCTCAACACCTGTAATTTGAGGGTCTTAAATCTTATAAAGTACAAAGGGTCATTTTATACTCAGATCAGCAGTTTTTATGTGCTTGCAAGTTACATAAATGGACTCCAAGGAAAGCTCACAAGTTTACAGCTCCTGCACCTTAAGAAGGGGCTGCACACTGAATATCTAAACTCCACATTTATAAAATTACAACTTCATACTCTAAGGAAGCTGCAAGCTGGGGAAAACAGCCTGAAGCCAGGAATGCAGCAATTAAGGTGTGTAGCAGTAATGTTAATTGAAAGCTCTTATGCATGAGGGCAGAAGGAAAGGACATAATTGAGTGGCCATAAGGCCATGGCAGTAATTCTGCATTAGTCTTTTTGTCTGCCCCTTTGTCTCCCATCTGCACCTTTTGAGCCCCCTCTACTGTACCTGTACATCTGCTCCTGCACCTGAGCAAATCTGGCATATGGAATCTTCCTGGTCTAAAAATACAGCCCTTCTTCCTATGCATCCCAAAATAAATTTTGCTGACTGGTAATTCCATGTTCTAGCTCAACACGTGATGGTACAAGAAGCTGTAGAGGTGCAGAAACTTCAGATCTGGGAAAGAAAAAAAAAAGAAGGGAGAAATTGTTTAGGTTTATTCACATATTATTGGTGCAAATCAGGGCCTAAGGGACGAGGAAGCAGAACTCTTATTAAGAAAAAATAAATACTTTTGTAATTTCATTCCAGTGTGGAGGAAACAACTGGAGACTGCAGCAACACCAGTAACCACCTTTAATAAAATCAGCAGGAAGATTTGGGCTGGGAACTGAGATTATTCAAGAGCCCTGGGGCTGTTTGCAGGAGCAGCCACTCTCCCAAGACAGGTGAGGCTGTGGAGCCAGGGAGACAGAAAGGTAAGAATGATAATTGTCTCTGTTGTTTTAGTACAGCAACACACTTCTATTTTTGTCAGAGCCTCTTTACAGAAAATTCAAAAAGGCAAAGACTGGCATTTCCACAGCTGAGCCTTCCATGGAAGCCACAGAATTTTTAAGGCATAATCCACCTGTGATGACAAAGGTTTGAGAATAAAGAGGCAACAAAAGCTGCCAGGATAAGATTCAAAGACAAATTCCTAAACATCTGGAGATGTTGCTGCTCCCACCTGATTCTGTTATCAACCAAATGCTTACAGGGGTGTAACCCTTGCAAGGATGAAGGAGTGGATCAGTTTTATATCCTGAGCTCCTAAAAATGGGTATGCCCAATTCCCTGCTGTTTAGAGTTGGTATTCTATTCTTGCTATCAGGAAGTTTCCCATTCTCCCTCATTTTGGCACCATATGCAATCTAATATCCATGACTGAAATATGCTTCTGTTTGCAGCAGGTGGCAATACCCATCACAGTGCCAGTGGCAGTAAAAATGAACAATGATACAAGAGAAACTAAATATCTTGGCATGTTTTCAGGGCAAAAAATACAATTCAGATAATATAAAATAGCAGAAAGCCCAGGGAAACCCACTCCAGCTATATCCATAGGATGTGAAGATCAGAGGAGCTTTATGATGCAACCTTTGGCTGATGAACTTTGATTTAATTGGTCATCTGTGACTGGTACCAAAGGCCCTTACTGAAGCAGCATGTAGTGAATTTCTACTCACTGCAATCACTGCCATAACCTTACCCCTACTCACAAAAGAAATTGACATCCTGTAGTGCCTCTGTGAACCAAAGAGTTGGGATTTTAAAGTTTTGTCTCCTGCAGGGAGGGTTAAAAAGGTAGCACTGAGTAATGAAGCCCACTAGCACTTATTTACAAAGGATGTACTGTGTGTTATCCCCTTGATTATTTCTAGATTTAAATTTGCTCAAAACCTCTGACAAAAAATAAAAGGTTTTTTTTTTTTTATGGGCATATTATATTGACTTCTCTGCTTGTGTTCCACAACTTTTTTTTCCTTCTATATCCATGTGGGAGTCTCACATCTTCTTTTACAGGTGCATGCATCTCCACCTATATTCTGGCTCTGCTTCCTACTTTTTCAATCACCAAGGAACAATGAAATCAATCAACCAGCTGACCTGCTCAAAACCTTCCTCCTGAGTGTGAATGTGAGCCTGATTGTCATGGGGAATTTTCCCCTCTCCCCTGCAATTTATTTATTTACTTATTTATTTTTATGGCATGCCTAAAGCTAGACCATGTCACAGTTAATAGGTGAAAGTGCTTTCAAAGAACAAGTCAGAATTCAAAAATATATCAAATAAGATAGTTAAAAAAAAAAAAATAAATCCAGGAATGAATTCAGCTTGGCAGAAGACCCCCAAATTCACAAATACCAAATGAGGGCAAAGCAACTGCCATGAGTCAAGTGGCAGAAAATGTCCCAGGGGTTATGGGCAGATCACAAATTTAAAAGTATGCTTTAAAATTACATTTTATATTAACACTGCATTCTTTTGCAGAGGATGAAAGACCCAATTACTCTGCTCAAGAGTGATTAGCAAACTCTCAGATGGGATGCTGGCTGTTGTGTGCTGGATTAAAGGAGAGTTAGACACATCTCAGAGAGGGAACCACTGCACTGTGGCAGGGAAATACCTGTCTTGGGAGGTTTAAATAACTTCAGCTAATCTCAGTGCATGGAAACAGACTATATCTCTCCTTGAGCTCCCTTTTCAGCCCTTTATAGACTTAAAATTACACAGTCTAAATCTAGAAGGACTAAAAGTAGAGCAAAATGTCGAGTATTTTAGCCATGGCTGTGCTGTTTCAGGATAAGCCCTGGCAGATGCATCCTGTGGTGTTGAATTTTAACCTCTAAAGCATGGTTTCAGATGTGGCAAGCTAAGGGCTGCCTCGTCTCACACTCCACAGCTGTAATTCATAGCAGTGGAGATGGTTCAAAGTAAATTAAAATTACCTACAGGCTGTCTCTCACTACAGTCATAGAGCTCTGATGCCTTAATTCCTTAGGTAAAAGTCAGCTTCCTCTATTTTGCTTCTCACTGGGGTGGGGTAGGTGCAAACCTGGAGTGAATTGACTTTTCTTGCTTTCAGTTGGGACTGTGTGAGTTTTCTGACTGCTATGAAGAGGCCTTTTATAGCTATGATGACTGAAGCAGGTATTTATTTGGTGTTGGGGGAATTTTGTTCACTAGGAATGTATAGCTGAGTTCCTGAGGAGCACAGTTTATCATATAAAATCTGAATAAACACACGTTAAAATCAAGCAGTGTTCTGCATTAATTTAATTTTGCTGCATATTTTTTAGGACCCTCGAACCTGAAGGGCATTTGGTCAGGCTTGGAGTACAGTGTGTGAAATAATTAATCATTTTTCAAGTGCTTTGATAATGAAGGTCATATTGTTCAAAATAAAAGAGAGAGCTCAAACCATGGAGGGAGAAGTGATATCACCTTTAAAAAAAAATTTAAAAAAAAAGAGAAG
Organism: Erithacus rubecula; assembly: GCF_903797595.1. Taxonomy (NCBI): domain Eukaryota; kingdom Metazoa; phylum Chordata; class Aves; order Passeriformes; family Muscicapidae; genus Erithacus; species Erithacus rubecula. The sequence continues at coordinate 452,640 of NW_027636395.1, forward strand.
CCAAACTCAGACTCAAAATGTGATTGTTACCAATTAATTTCCTTATTACTTTAAATGAAATAAGAGACTGGCTATTCAAGTATCAACAAGAATGAGTGTTATTCTAGGCCATTATTCTCATCTTCATGTAGAAGACTCAATCACAATGACAAATGTCCATTAACTGCTGCAAAAAAAATCACATCACACTCTATCTGGAAGAGCAGATGACCTCTATATGCAGTTTAAACGAATTTATTCTCATCAGCTTTAATCAACTATCAAATTAATTCGTAATGTTTGGGATAGTATTACTGAACTCCTGGAAGCCAAGTTCACTGAACAGTGTCACATAATCATTACCTTCTGGAGCAAAATGAAACCTGAGGTGCTGGGAAACAGCCCACATTTACAAGGTGATAGAAGTCAATACTTTCTGCACTAAAGAAACTATCTCAAACACACAAATCTCCCCTTTTTCATCTGGAGCAAGGTTTTGACTTGAAAAGGAATGCCAGAGGCTGGCTGTTTTCTGCCTTAGGTTCCTTCCAGCCTGCAGGGTGGACCAGGGGAGCAACTTTGCATTTACCTTCCCACAGCAGGCAACACGCCTGAGCTGTCAAAAATGAACACTCAGATTTGACAGCTGAGTTTAGTGAAGGAGAATGCTTTTTCCTCACACAATTCAGCACAAGCAGGCCAGCAAAGGGACAGAGACCACCTCCCCTTACGCAAGAGGTGAGATGAAACCTTTTTCTTTAAGTAATTTGGTCTGAATTAGAAGGTTTAAATTCAGATTTAGATCTGCTGGCTTAATTGTTCCATGTAAGAAGAGGAAGAAGTGGTGACACACTGGGGAACCTTCCAGAAATAATGTGTCAAAAGATGTCCCTGGGGCTGTCACCTTCTTATGTTTTCTAAATTCTATTACTCAGAAAAACTGCTTAAAAATCTTACTGATTTGTTCCAGCAAGCCAAAATTTAGTAGCACTCCATTGGGTCTAAGGGGCTGGTCAGGCTCATTTTCAGGGTATAGCCAGAAGTAATAAAAATAATAGTAATAATACTAATGCTAATACTAATACTAATACTAATACTAATACTAATACTAATACTAATACTAATACTACTAATATTTTAATATGCTGGGAGCAGCACGATATTTTAGCCCTGCCAAGCCCTTTGGAGGTGATTTTCCTGGGCTGCCTTTCAGTGGCTGAGTGACTCCTTAAACCAGGCATGGCCAAATCACAGGGCAGGAAGTTTTACTCCACAGCACACCATGTCCCTTTCCCCATGAACTGGAAACTCAGGAACACTGTCAAGACACGACAGTTTTTTGCCAGGTTTCCTTTTAAAAAATCCAGTTCTCACTCAGATTTGCACCGAGGCGAAAGGACGGGAGTTTGCTGGGCTTCCCCCTCGCTCTTCCTCTCCTTGACACATTAACACACCCAACCCCACGCCGTTGAGGAGGTGAAATGTTTGTCACCCACAGGGGAAGCAGGAAATGTTGGAAGAGTGTCAGGGTTTTCCCCAGGCTGTCAATGGAGCACACAGCACACCTGACACAAGCGCTGGCCTTGTGCGTTCGTCACGACACGAGCGGCACCGTGCACCTCAGGGGACCTGCCTGGTATGTTCTAGCCCCCTTCCTAGATGAATTAGGGCATTTAAAGGAGAGCACAGAGGCTGCTTTCTGAGGCTCGGGCCTCAACTTTGTTCTTGGTCACAGCTCAGCTCACAGAAAGCATCATTCACACGCACAGACACTCGCAGGCCCAGGTTTATGATTAATCCCACCGCAGTGCGCTCATGCTGCTGTAACAAAAATGGTCCCTTTGTGGAACCTGATGGGCTGGAACAAGGGGACAGTATATTCAGGCAGGTTTTTTTTTTTTTTTGACTAGTAGGTAAAAAGTTCAAATTCAGCCCAGAACTGAAGGATGACTCAAGTTTCGTGTTTGGACTTTCTGAAAATTTTCTCTGAAAACAGCGTGTGTGAGAGTACACATGTACAGGAAAAAGGGATTACTGGAGATGAGGAGGTAAAGAAGGAGCACATCCAAGAATTCCTAATGCACTTGCACTGCTGCTCGTAACAGCAGTAACTGAATTGTCACTTGAATTCAGTCTGTAATTATTCTCTGCCTCCCCAATATCTCATGGCAACATTCCCTTCAACACCTCGATTTTGTTTTCCCTAAGCTTGAAGGTATATAGGCACCTATATTTGCCTAATTTGGTGCAGCCAGGACGTGCTACAGTGCACATTTACTATGGTGCAACAACAAATGAGAATTAAAATCTGCAGGGCATCACTGAATCAAGGGTCCAGCATTTCTGATCTGAGTGCCAGGCAGGGATTCTGGTGCAGATCATGACTCCTTCCAACAAGAGGCTGCTCTTCCCATCCTCAGCCTGGGGTTGGGCACAGTGGATTTAAGCTGATGATAAATTCCTGGGCCCCACCCCACTCCTCTCTCCTCTCCCTGCCTCTGGGTGGGAGTCCTGCCCTGGATGGCACAAGGTTTGTTCCACAGTTCCTTCTTGCCCTGAGAAAGCCAGACATTCAGCTGACCAAAGGTGTCAGAAATTCAGACTCCTGTGACTGATGGAGAGACCAAGAGCAGGACAACTGTAATAGTTTCACTCTATGAATCTCACTCTGGATGAGTCCAGCATTCAAACCCTGTGGAGTTTGGAAATTTGAGTGTTTGTTCTTGACAGCTGAAAATAATTACTGCAGTGTGAGGGGCATTCCTTGTATTCCTCCTATCAAAAAAGCATGGATTAATATGCCATTGTAGGTCTTTAGGAAATGGATAATGCAAGTATTTCAGTGGACATACACATCTTTACCAATAATTTCTCATATTGTCAACGCTGCTAAGATAATTATTGTTGTGATTAATTAGCTGCTAAACTAAGATCATAGGCATCAGCTCCTGAAAGAGAGAACAAAACAATGACAGTGACAATTCACACTTTTCATACTTTTTTGAATATGTATAGTGATGCAGAAAAAGAGTAAGTCAGTACAAAAGGGAAGAAGCAGAAAGAGGGCAAAACAACTGCATTGAAAGCTGCATGGAAAGCACTCATGAAACATTATTCCTCAGCACTGCAAAGAAACAATTAAATGCACAAATAGTTTTTTAAGTACAAAATCTGTAACTTCAGCAAAGCTACAGCAGATGCTGAAAATATACTTGAACTACTAAATAAGCTGCTTCATTCAGAGAAAAAGTGATTGCTAAATATGAGCAATATAGACTTATCCTGAGCCTCAATTTGTATGTTCTCTAAAAATAAAAGGTTCAATTTTGTTAAGTTGCCCACAGAGCTCCTATAAATCCGGAAAAAATGTCAAGGAATGACATCAGTTTTATTATCTGAGCACAAAGCAATTTTGTCAGTTGAGCTTGTGCTTTCTGAAGCAATCAGACACTGACTTGTAGTGGGCTGGCAGCAGACTCAGATTCACTTCTCAGTGATCCTGTTCAGCACCTGATTATGACAGCTTCAGTTTAGGCAGAAGACTGTGAGGATCACGGCCACATCTTGCTGTTCTTATGCACAGACAAGTCCTACAGAATTCAGAGGAAGGCTTGTACCTGGAAAGACTCAATAGAGCTCAATTCTCTCTGAGTGTCTCATAAACACGGGCAGCCAAACTGATCTCTCTTATAACAAGTGTATCCTTGCTCCTGTATGGATATCCCACTGATTTTTTTTCAAGATGCCGGTGTGTGAAAAGCTGGTATGACTTAGCTTAGATTAAGCATTTTTAATTTATTAAATTTATTACACCTTTTTTTTTTTTTTTTTTTTTTTTTTTTTTTTTTTTTTTTTCTGGGCTGTCTAAGAGGAGAGCTTTGTGGGTGGTAATTCTGCAGTGCTGGTGGTGCTTTGGACCCCATGGGCTGTCACTTCCTTCAGGCTGAGCTGAGCTGAAATGACAACAAAAAGCTGGGATGTTGCAGTGTCAGTGGGACCCTAGGATGCTGAAGTGATGCTGTTCCATATCACAGGATGAAGCAGGTGGCAGGTGGCCTTGTGGCCATCAAGGACATTGGTATCTCCTGCAATCAGAGCTGGCATTTGGCTGCTCAAGAATTAGACCAAAAGAGGAGAGGGGGGGAAAAAATACCACATAAAGATATTTTTCACAATAATTGTTAAATGCAGATTAACTTTCTGTCTGGCATAAAATCTGTAGAGTTCTATCAAACCAAGAAAGCTTTGATTAAAAGCCTTCAGGATCTTCTCTGGCAATTTCTGGAGGACCATTATCCATAATTATTGGGATCCCTATAAACATCAATAAGCAGCACATAAGAGTGTCTACAAGAGCTGCATTTCAGCTGCCTTTAAAGGGCTTCCAGTGGGCACTGAGACAAAACTTCAGAAGCCTGGAGACCTTTTCCAGGAGAGGTCACAGCCTTAAAGTGATGCTGAGGCTGCATCTCCCCAGGAGAGGCAGGTGAAGATCACAGGAGACCCAAGATTGTAACTAAGTGACCAAACACCTTATCTGCCTGAATTGTTTGTGGTTACTCCTTGACTCTTCAACTCTGCAAAGAGACTTACATTATTCATCTATCAAAGCCCTGGGTACTTAGGCTTTGTCTCAATTAAATATCAATTCTCATAAGTTTTACTCATTTATGATTTTCAGGGATTTTTTTTTTCTTTTCAACCAGCAGAGGTTAAAAATATCATTTTCCTATTATATACAGTGATGTGAATGACAATTTTTTTTTTACTCCCTAACTATCAAAATGCATTAAGGGAACATAAAAGAAAAATTCACCATCTCTTTATCTGTGTGCATCTGCAGGAAGTTGAAAGAAAGTGATGAATGGCAAAACATAAGAGCAAGGGCTCCCAAAATGAAGGAAGTGGCATGATTAGGTTCTGTATTTTAAATTAGAAATAACTGCTCTGAATACATAAGTAATCAGACATCCATTTATATCCTGGTTAGAATCTGAAGCTTTATTAATTGCAGTGGAATCACATACAAAATGAAGACTTCCTCCAAGAAAACCAGGCTCATTAAAAGAAAAACTTAATGTTTTATGATAGTATTTTCCACATTAGAGTTCTGGCCATGGCTAAGTCATCGTGGATAAACATACATATATTTAAACAGAGAAAGGATACACTCTTTTAGTCTAAAAACTGAGCCACTAAAAAACCACTAGACTGAATGCTGATTATTCATATGAATCATTAGTCAAACAGAGGTGAGAACCCAAAAAATATGAGTTACTATTTCTGTTTATAATGTTCAAGTTTACGTGGCATTTCTAAAGGGCTTTTTTGTCACACCCAGTTGGTCCATGTTGTTAGAAATAGAGAAGAAAACTAGATCAAAGGACAGTCTGTGCTGCTGGTACTCACCTAGTAAACATCCAGTCCCCTTTTCCTTTCAGTCATATCCTTTTTTGCACTAAATAAATCTGGGGTGGGTGACTGCTGTGTTTTTTGCCATTTAGTTCATCACATGAATTCCACTGGAGGACACCAGCAAAATGAAGACAAATACGAGATGAGTATTCAGAAAATCTGGATAAAGTACTGAATATCTAATATTTCACCAAAAAAAAAGAGGCCTACATTTTATCACGTTGTAAGAACAACCATAATTTATATGTTCTGTCATCTGCATTTTATTGCACTATTCTGTATTCAAGAGAAACATGTACTTCTTATGACAAGTTATACAGTGTGATCATTGCAGTAGTTAATCTGTAGAAAAAAAATGAGCTAAAAATAACAGGCATGCTTGCTGAGCCATGTTAGCAATGAATGTGGGTTTTAACTTGAATCTTAAAGAAGTACAGTATTTCTTCCTCATAATCCTGCCTGAAGTTTTGCACAGCATGATTTGTTCTCCACTTACCACTTTTGCCATAGTCAGGATTTTTCCCATTACAAATCCCACATCATTTATCCAGGAACTTGAGAGAACCTTGACAACAAATCTGCACCATGAGGAAAGGCAGAAATAATAGAAAAGTTGAGCTCACAATAACAACAAATCACTCATTAAGTGACAAACCAATTCTCCACTTCATTCACCCCTCTGCTGGTGTGGCTGTCTTTCTAAATAAAAAAATGTGCATCATTGATGTTCTCAGCTGCAGCAAACATTTTCCTACGTAACAAAACTCTGAGTTCATGTTCAGGGTATGCCCCTAACAAAAGCAATCTTGAAATGAACCTTCAGTGGCTCTCACCTTGATAATTTTATTGTTTGCTACCCTCTGCTGGCTTTTTTCCTTTGTCACATTGAATTGAAGCTGCTGATTTTCACTGTGGATGCTTTCCTTAAGGGTGGCTTGCAAGGTTCATTAAATTCTTCCTTCTCCACTGGCATGGGCAAGGACTTTCATCCAGATCACCAGTTTGGGTGAAAATTCTGAAGCCCAAAAACTGCCAGGAATGCAGCAATTACACTTCTTCAGCTGTCCTGTATGCAGTAGCAGTTCATTGACTCTGATGCTTAGATATAGCAACTGTGGCTATTTTTCTGACTTCTTGAGTGAAAATATAAAAAAACCTTCCATTATTTCAAGACCATTTGGATGAGGGTTCCATGTGCCCTTGATCTCCACATTCTTCTGAAACATTTTTCTCATTCCTGATGTTTATGGATCTGAGGGAGGAAATAAAAAAAGTGGACATCTTATGGAAAATTAGGTAATCTTGACAGCAAACAGACCTTTCAATGCAAAACTGCAGGGGGAAAATATAGTTTGCAGCTGCAAATACATCACACTTGAAATCACAGGTAAAATCATTTCCCTGCAATGTATGGCTGTTCTCAGAAAATTGTGTTTAGCCCTGAGACTCTCATTATTGAGAAGAGTTGTAAATTTGAGAGAGGTCAGTGCAAAGCCATTGATATGATTAAAGTGGGCTGGAGGCACTGACTTAGGAAGGAAGATGAAAAGATCTAAATAAACATGGTCTGGCTGTGGAATGCTTTAAAGGCATCAAGATAACCATTAACAAATAGCTGAAGGATATGAAAACTAAGCAGAGAAAAGATATATCTCAGGTACCACAAAGGAGAATAACCAAAACTAATGAGACGAAAATTAAGCAAGGAATAATCTAAGCCAAGTGTCTGGATAAGCTCCTAGAAATGGAATGCATCATGCCATGGAGCACTCCCTCAGGTATGATGGAAAAACCTATGGGCTGAGACAAAGAGAGCTGGAGAGACAAAACTGGAGTGGTTGAACAAAAGGTTTAACCCTGCCTTTATAGAGGAGGACAAAAATGTACAAATAGGTTGTTTTTCAATCCTGTGGAGACAGCCCAGCCATTAATGCAATTCTGTTGTGAATGACTCTGCTCATGCCTGGCAGAGGAAGCATCCTGGGGTCTGTGACTGGTTTGGCTTCAGATTCACAGAAGTTCTGTGTCCACTGAAGCTGGGCAAAATGAGTCATGCCAAATTTTTCATTCACCAGTGTCCACAGTGGCTCTTCCTTGTAGGGCTGCTCTCAATTCCTTCTTTCCCCTGTCTGATTTAGGGATTGCCCTGACCCAGGTGCAGCATCTTCCACTTGGGTTAGAGTTGGAGGAATATGAGGACCTGTGTTTTAATGAAGGGCTGAGAGCAAACTCTTCACCCACACCTTTTCCTGGGGTCTCATCTGCCTGTGTTCTGTGTGCTCTGATATGGCACAGCTGCATAACCTGGGACCAGCCTGCTGTGGAAACAGCTGTGCTGCTAGAAATCCCTCTGGGACACTGGTTTAAGGACAGGTGTCTGCCAATAAAGGCAGCAGTTTCACTTTGAAATGGAGATTGTAAACCCCTTCCCTCCGAATTATTATAATTTTGAAATTAAGGGACTCTCAGGCAAACATATGGGAATTAGGAATAACAGTTCTGCACTAGGACAATTCCAATAGCAATGCAGCATTACACAGAACAATCCCAGCCCTGCCAGAGCCAGAATCCAAGCTGACACCCTCAGTCAGTCAGGGGGGTGGCACAGTCCCATTCCATGGTGCTGCATCCTCCTGCAGGGGCAGATGTGGCTCAGCTGGAGCAGTGCTCCTGGAGAAGGGGCAGTTTCCTCTGAAGCTCCAGGGATGATGTGCAAGGGTCTGGTTTTCCTCTGGAATCCAGTGGAAAGAAGGTTCCTTGGTGTCCAAATGTCAGTTTTTCTCTGGGTAGGAAAGGCTTGGCTCCTGCCCTGGCTGGAGCATCTCCCAGTGGGATGATGGAATTTGATCAGCCATGCCCTGGGACTCAGTGGCCATGAACAGGAGATATCTGCTGGAGGGAGGATGGGTTGTGGGAAGATAAAGATGATTGCCCAGCTGGTTTAAAGATGCCCATTAACAGAGGATATCTCCCACAGAGCTAAGGATCACTGCCCCAGCTGCTTTAACAGATGGTGACAGAATTCACAATTTTGGCCACATCCACCCAACACAGCCACCACACCCGTGGCTTCAGCTCAGCCTCTGCACAGGTCCCTGCTGGAGCTGGGGTGTTGGGGTGCTGGCAGCCTGCATGGTGCCAGCCTTTCTGCCTCACAGCCTTGGGACATGCCAGGGGGTCACAGACCATGGAGCCAGTGTGGCTGTGGTAAGCTGTGTCCTTGGCAGGTGGCACAAGGCCTGGCCTGTCTCCTCACCATGCCTGAGCTCCAAGGAAGGATGGAGACATTTCTCAAGGAGATAATTTCTCAAGACGTCTCCTCAATCCCTCTTCTGCTGGTCACTTCAATAAAGACAACGGATAGAGCACTTGTGAATCTGGGGCCTTTGCACCCAAATCCTCAGAGTTATGTTGAAACTCAACTCCCAGAGTTTTCAGCTGTGCCCTTAGAAATTCATGACCTAAGCAAACTGCCCAAGCAGCCTGTTTCAGAGGGCTTGAAATTACCCTCCCAGATCCCAGCCCCCTGATGGGGCCAGTGGACTCCCGAGTCTTTAAAATGAAAATCTGTCTTGATGTGAGCCTCAAAATTATCTCAGATTCCTCATTACGTGCTGCAACTGTCAAATTAATTTTTTACAAACAGCAGTGCAAGATGAATCTCAGTTCCTCGTTGTAGAGTGTGACCCTTTGACCAGTGAGATGCCCTACCTTTGATGGGGTACCTGTTCTGAAAGCAACATGCCTCCAATGCAAAATCACAGAGACAAAGGGGAAAGGGTAAGATGGCAGTGTGACAAGTAGATTTTTGGAAAAAAAAATACCAAAAAAACAAAAAAAACCCAAAAACAATCAAAACAAAACAAAAAACAAAAAACAAAACCGAAAAAAACCAACAAAAAAACCAAAACAAAACAAAATAAAAAACAAACAAAAAAAAAAAACCCCAAAAAAAACCCCAAAAAACCAAACCAACAACAACAACAAAAAAACCCCAAACCCAATCCTTATCTGTTACATACTGAAGTCATTATCTGTTTTACAGCTATAAAAAAGTGCATTATAGTGTCCCAGCGTGGCCATAGCCAGGTCATGATTTGTTGGTGCCTGAGAGCCTGGCTCAGTGCAGTCTGACAGGTGTTTAGGTCAGGGTGAAATACAACATCCATGCTCCCACTCAGGGCTGGTACCAGCTCTGGGTGATTTGCCAAATGAGGATCTATTTGCAGGGTTTTGGTTTTGACAGATGAATAGCCCATCCAGGATTTTTCAGTGCTAGGGCAATCCAAGAGATTGCCCCATTTATGGTGCTTTCTGCAACCTACAGGCATTTTAATCAGTTTTTTGCTGGCATTTTAACAAACGGAGTTTGCTTTCATATCCCTGACAGTGAGACCTGTACACATCTTCAAAGCAGAAACAAGAGGAAAGGAAAGAAAATTCAGTCTCACAAATTTCCCAGATACTAAGTAATGCACAATGGAACTATTCCAGTGTAAAAGTCAGAATAAAAAGGTGATGAGATCCTCCAAACACCAACAAATTTATTAAAATTTTTCATCTTCATTACAGATTAAGGTTTAAACTTTTGATCCTGGTGCACCTAAGTCCACCAAGTCCATTCCTCTCAGGCTGATCAGACTCCAGGTTATGCCTCTGTCACCTGTCTCTTAATTGTGACACCCTGAACACAAGGTAGAAATATTGGCACAATTTAAATCAGAAAATACAGTTCAACATGCTGTGGAAGCCCAAAACAGAATACTTGTGTGCATGGATAGTGCAAAACGTGCATGAAATGAAAATTTCCCTCTATTCTTATAGGAACTGGGCTGGTAATAAGAAAAATATTTTATTTTTAATGACACAGGGTCATCATGTTGGAGCACTGAGGTCCTGCTGAAGAACAAATTATCAACTACAAAAGGCAACTTTGCTTTGATTTTTTTATTCAAATTAAGTATTTCAAATTATTTATTATATATTATTTATTTATTATTGATTTATTTATTATATATTATAATATATATTATATTTAACATATATATAAAATATATATTATATAATATATATTATAGATATATTAATATATATTTTTATATATTTATATAGCTATATATGTATATATACTATATATTATATATTATATTATATATATATATATAATAATATTATTATATATATCTTATATTATTTATTATATAAGTATTTCAAATTTTTTCAATTAAGTATTTCCCTGCTTTGCCCAGGCACCAGCAAGGCTGACAGCCTGGAGCTGCCCTCCAGCTGAACTGCTGGGAGCAGGGCTAAAACTCACCTTTGCTGGGCCACCAGGGTCACCAGCCTGAGACACCAGAGGGGACAGATGGGTCCAGGGCACCCCTGGATGTCCCCAAGATGGGTCCAGGTCACCCCTGGGTGTCCCAGAGGGGACAGATGGGTCCAGGTCATCCCTAGATGTCCCAGAGGTGACACATGGGTCCAGGTCACCCTTGAATGTCCCAGAGGGGACAAATGGGTCCAGGTCATCCTTGAATGTCCCCAAGATGGGCCCAGATCATCCCTGGGTGTCCCAGAGGGGACAGATGGGTCCAGGTCACTCCTGGGTGTCCCCAGGATGTGTCCAGGTCATCCCTGGGTGTCCCAGAGGTGGCAGCTGTCTCATTCTGCACAGGAACTGCCCAGGTCCCAACACCCTTGGATGGAATCCGTCCTGTCCATCCTGTCCATCCTGTCCCATGGACCCAGGGAAAGGTTGTCTGATGTTGTCTCCAGCTGCCCCAGCCTGATGCTCACCCAAAATCTGAGCAGCCTAGTCTAGTGGGAGGCATCCCTGCCAGTGGCAGAGGGAGTTGAGGCTGGATGTTCCTTCAGGTCCCTTCCCACCCCTTAATGTTCCATGGCTCTGTGACTCTGAGATTGAGTGCCTCTGCCTCCTGTGCCTGCTGCCACACCAAATCAATTAACATCTTAATCACAGCATCAATAACTTACTACAGAACAAATGAGACCATAGCATGTTTATTTCTCCCTCAGAAATGGAGATTAATAATAACTAAAATATTTCTTTATTAAGGGAGGAGTGATTTGGGGATGGAAGGGTGTTAGTCTTCTTATTAGAAATAGATGTGCAGGAACTCTAGGAACATACCCACTAAAACCATTAACTGGAGAAGACAGATCTGAATAAATGCTGAACAATTTTTATCTTTAATTTACTATATTTTGCATTATTTTGGGAGCCTCAACTCTTGCTAAGCAAACCTGCCTGAGTGTTGCTCCAGATACCCTTGGAATAATTGTATTAATGTCTGCATTCAGAACAGCTGGTCCAGGGCTACTACCAACACCATTCATCAATTGGTACTTAAGTTTCCTCAGCATATTTTTTTCTGTAAAAGTCCACTTTTTACAAACTTTCACATTTTTTCATAATTCATGGATCAAGAGCAAGCTTTGACTTTCACCCCAACTGTGGTGATTTTAATTAAATTAATTAAATATTCTAGTACATGGTTTGGCACAGCTCATCTACATATGTAGATTCAATTTTAATTATTTTATTTTAGTATAATTTTCATATTTTATATTATTATATTTATTTTATATTATATCATTATATATTATATAATATATAAAGTATTATATGTATTATATAATATTATATATTATATTGTTGTATTTTTAATATTTTTATATTTTGATTATTTATTTTATTTTAATTATTATGTAGATGCAATTTTAATTTTTTATACGTTGATTCAATTTTAAAATGGACTTTTTTTCCCTTTTTTATCTCTATTCTCGATAGATTTCCTCCACTCTAACACTCAAACCCCACTAATTTGCAATGCCCCTGTTATAAACTGGAAAAAAATCCTAACTTTTTTTTAAACTCTTTTTTAAATCACAAAAAAATTATATGTATACGCAGTACAGTTACTTCATTTTAGGTCACTTGGCTGATTTTTTGTGAACATAACTTTATCCATGCTGTAAATCTGTTCAGACTTGGGATCTGGCAATACTTTTAACACCCTGACAGGACAAATTCAAGACAATTGAATTTGAGGCAACAAATAACAATGTGATACCACAGTGTCAGCACTGCCTTACCTGCCTGAGAGAGCTCCTGATCTCCAATTACAACAGCCCCTTCTCATTAATTATAATATTTCCTACCATGTGCAGACATTTATAAATACTGTAGCTCCACCCTTCCTTTGCTGAGGGTGCAAGACTGCTTGTTTAAAGCACAAAAATGCAGAAATAAGCTTGTTTTGAGGTTGATCTCTGAGCTCTGATTTCTTCAGTCATTTTGAAACACCAAAGGGGTGTTATTTTCCTCCAGCCTTTGCCATTTGTTTCTCCAAAAGTGGAGTGGTCCTGTCCCTTGCTGACCTCCTGTGTGCCCCCAGGTCTTTATCTGCTTTTTTTGTTGGGATCTCTTTTTTTTTTTTTTTTTCTGGCAGCAGAAGATGCTCTGCCACTGCTCAGGAATATCAAGTGCATTTCCATGGGACAAAGCAAAAAATGGGGAGCCAACAGTCTCCTCCTAACTCATTCCCACTGGGAAACTGAGGCCATGGATGAATTCCAGATGAGCATTAGTCAGAATTCTTCCAGAAAGAAAATACACTGACTTCCCAAATCACCAAAACCACCAGATCAGAGCAAGCAGCAGAAAGAAACCTGCTGTGCCCCCAGAATAGGTGTAAATAGAGAAATTGTGTAAGATGGGGTGTCCCAGGAGAGGGAACAGCACTGGATGTGTGGCCTTTGATTTCACTGATGCCATTTTGGGAGTACCTAAAAACAGAGGCCAGACAAAATTAAGATAATTAAAGGCAGTTGTATTTATTGAAGGATTTCTGGTACATTTTGGGCAGACAAAGCCCCCAGGGGCTGCACCCAAAAGGGACAATGGGTCACAGGTTTTCACACTTTTGTAAGTTTGGTCCATTTGCACATTGGGGTTAATATTCCAATTACAGCTCCAGGTAATTAAGTCATTTATCCCAAGTTTGCTCCCCCAGTTCACTTTTGTTCCCATCTCTGGGCCCTGGGGCAGTGAGGGGTCCTTGATTCCCTTGGAGAGGAATTGTTGTGTCTGCCCAAAATTGGAGAGCAGCAGCCAGCACTGAATATTGAGTTTAGAGTTATACCACCAAAGAATTGCAGGGTTACAAATATATGAAAAATATAAAAGCCAAAATCCCAAGGCATCAACCTCTTACAATGAAGCAACTCCAAACCATGGCTGACACAGGCCCTGGACTGAAATATTTACTGCCTTTTAATGACCAATTCTTAATAACATGGACATGGATGAGCTTAAAAGTCTTATCCACACTAAAAGATATATGGTTTTATCCTATGAATTTTCCAAAGAATTCACTGTGTGTAGAATTCCATCTTTAGGTGTAATGTGGAAGATTTGAGCAGCTGAAGGGTCTTTGCTCAAATCAGCCCCTTCAAAACCTTGCCAGTATTCCAGGAACATGCTAAAAATAAAATATTAAGTTATTAACCTTAGCATATACTAAGAAATACCCCCAAAACAAGGGATTATTAATGAAAAATATCATACACCACACACCAAAATGCTGTAAGAATCAGCTTTGTTGGTTGAGGGTGGATAATCCTCACAAATGTTCTGGAAAGCAATATAAATATTCCTCATTTTCTCTAGATCTGACATCTCTTTTTAATAGTGGCAAGAGCCTTGTTTGGCCGAATGTCCTCTGTGTTTTCTGAGATATCACTTTTTAAAAAAAACAACAAAAAAGCAGCAGGTGGGGAGCTGCATTTCATGAAAATCTAAACAGGGTGTGGAGAGTTAACAGGAAATGGGAGAGAGAAGTTTAGCCCAGAGTGTCATCAGTCAAACATCAGATCATCCTGATTTCCCTGCTCCAGAGGAAATTAAGATGTTTACCAAGATGTTTATCATCTACCTTGATTTTAGGCAAACACCAGCCTTTTTGCTTTGCATTAATGTATTTTTCTGTGTGTTTATTTTTTTTTTCTTCCTATAAATTTAAAAAAGAGTGACTCATGAGCAAATACCATTTTGGACATTGAGATCTTTTGAGAGCATCAGAAATTCAGAGAGTAATTGCAGTTTCCTGACCAGGGTTGTGACATTAAGACCTTCAGCCTTCCTGAAAGTTCTTTGCCATCTTTTCATTTCACTGAGCATCCCTCAGTTCTTTTTGGAAGGAAGGAAAATGTCTCATCTCACTCTGCTGCTCCATCTTCTGGGGTTATTTTTCTAAAATTCCTCTACACACTCAATAATTTTAACTTTTTCCCTTTGTTTCAAGCTCTCTTCATGTGAAAAATCCTCTGACATCTCAAATGATGTGCTTTGTACTTGAATCTTTATTTAAGACAGGATGACCTTAATATAAAGATTTTCTCTCACTTTTATTTATGATAGGGCTACGGGAGTTAATACTTGTTCAAGCTTTAAGCACTACTTTTATGTAATGAAAACAAGGCTATAAATAAAAATAAAACTAGCTGTCATTTCTCACCTTAAAACCAAACAAAGGGTAGCCAGACACCAGGCTGGCATACTTGTAGCATTTTCCCTGACATTCAGGAATTCCTGAAGCATCAAGCACGGAAATGAAGACAATGCATCTACAGGTGTTAACAGCAATACTGAAAATTCACTTTTGTTCTACACATTTTCCCTGACATAACCCACTGAGTTCTTTGCTTCTTTGGCCACAGCTGAGCAGATGTTCTCGCTGAGTTTTTCTCCTGTGAGGCACAGGTCTTTCTCCAGAGTGATCACAGCTAATTTATAACCCATCAAGGCATATGAAAAATTCAGATGGTTCTTTCCAGTGTTAAGTGAGCTTCCAAGAAAAAATGCCTTTGGAATTCATCTGAGAACAGAACTGGCATTATCTGATATTTCAGTGCCACGTTGCCAGCAGCTGTTTAATATTTTCATATCTGCCATTTGCCCTCGCTGGAGCATTAGGCTTCCACTTTTCTGGTCTAATTACACAGGCTTTATATTTTGATTTTTTAATATTTCAAGGTCAGTCATTCTCCCATAGGATGTGTTCAGTCTATTACTAAACTGATGTCACTTCAGTGCCTACCTACAGAGCAAAACTGAGCCATTTAAAGTGCTGTAGCTGGCTTTAGTGTTGTTTCAAGGAAAGAAATTGATTTATTTAACTCCTGTTAAATCACAGCTATATTGGAGTTCAGCTACCAAGAGGAATATTGGAAATTGCAGCATGGGCCTTGTGTTGTCATGTAGGATTGCTCCAATTCAACCAATAAATCTGGGAAATGGAGCAGACCCACATCTGCACACTCAGTGTTTCTATCAGTGTGCTGCCATGGCTCTGACACTCTAATGCTTCACTTTCCCCAAAAAAACGCTTAAACAGTTGGTGAGAACAGACATGGGATTGTGTCAGCTGTGGTGAGAACGCTCCCTGAGAGGTGTGAAAGCTTAATTATTTATTGAAAGCAGTAGGGAAGCATCAGGGAAATGCAGGCTCACATCCTTCAGGAGATCACAGAGCTCCATCTGAGCAGTTGCCCTACCCCAGCAGCACTTGACTCCTCCACCTGTTGACTATAACCCAATTTCTTTCTTATTTTTGTAAGTAATGCTTGCACTGGAGAAAGTAATTTTGGGAGAGTGGAGCCTGCTCCTCCAGGAAAAATGTAACAGATTCTGGCTTCATTCACCATGACTTATTTTTTGGTCAAATGCCCACCTCAGAAGTCAAATTTAAACATTATTTTTCACCTTCTCCCATTAAACTAACAAAACTGGCTGCAGATTTATTAACCAAAATTAAGAACTGCTGACATGTCTGCTGTGGAATTTACAATCAAAATAATTTTTAACTGATACAGTGTAGCCAAAAAGGACCCTTTGCAAACTCCATGTTATCTCCATGAAGCAGATAAACAACACAGGGAAATCAGTGGATGTTTCAAGTTCAGCTGTGAAAGTAAGGGGGGAAAAAATGGACCTGAATAATTGCAAAGCACAGTCCCAGGAACTGCAGGAAAGGTAATGAATGATGATCCAGTGCATGCAAACATTCAACACCAATTTTTAGTCCTCCTTTTATTCAATTGGGACACCAAGCATTGGTGAAGTGCCTGGGGGAAGAGGAAGGTGGAGGAGAAGGGCTAACTTCAGCACTGAAACTTGATATTTTCAAGGGAAATCATCACAGAAGAGAAATGAGCCAGGAAAGTGACTGGGAAAGATAAAGATTGGTGATCCAGAAAAACCCACATCCATTTGAACATCTGACCTGAGAGGGAGTAACAGCTCAGGGGAACAAAGGGAAGGGAAATCCCTCTGGCTGGTGCTGAGATGCATCCTGCTGCTCTTTATTAGTTTCCAGCACGCCCTCCTGGGTGAACCTAAGTCAGCACCCAATTTTGGCAGAGCTTCAGACATCACTGTCTGAAGTCTGCTGTTTGACATAGAGCAGGATCTCCAAGTGCAGCTTGGAATTTCCAGCAGGAGTGTTCCAGGCACTGTCTGCAGGGCAAGGATGTCCACCCAGTTAGACATCAACATGAGATGCTCCAAGTGCTGGGAGATGTTTAATTAAAGATTAGAATTGCCTCCACAATGACATGCACAGCTTATTTTTATTTTCATTTTTATTTTTATTTTTATTTTTATTTTTATTTTTATTTTTATTTTTATTTTTATTTTTATTTTTATTTTTATTTTTATTTTTATTTATATTTTATATTTGTTTCTATTTATATTTTTTATTTTTATTTCTATTTTTATTGGTATTTCTATTTTTTGTTTTTATTTCTATTTCTATTTCTATTTCTATTTCTATTTCTATTTTTGTTTCTGTTTCTATTTCTATTTCTATTTCTATTTCTATTTCTATTCTTGTTATTGTTTTTAAATTTTAATTTTATTTTTGTTTTTGTTTTGTTTTGGTTTTGGGGTTTTTTTTGTTCTTTTGTTTTTGCTTTTATTTTTATTTTCATTTTTATTTTTATTTTTATTTTTATTTTTATTTTTATTTTTATTTTTATTTTTATTATTATTATTTTTATTTTTATTATTTTTTTTATTTTTATTTTTTATTTCTCTTTCAATTTCTATTTTTTGGGAGGTTTTTTGGGGGGGTTTTTTTGGGGTTTTTTTGGGGTTTTTTTTTGGTTTTTTAATTTTTAATTTTCTGGGTTGACATGCCCAGCTCATCCAAAGGTGAGTCCTTGGAAGGACTTTTCTCCCCACACACTGCAGGGTGGCTGCAGCTCCACACCCTTTCACACCCAAATTCTGTCTCACTGCAAGCACAGACCTCCAGCCTGCAGCCAGAGATGCACATTTCCCTCCTGCCTCCCCTGGAATTTTTGGCAGGGCACTTTCCATGAGAGGAGCCACGGAGCTGAAATGGAACAGGCAATAAATAATTGCTGCTCAGCAACAAGCATCTGTCACCATTCCAAGAAAAATCCCCTTCTGACTCTTTACCCATTGAGAAAATAGCTGTGCTGGTTTTTCAGCTGCAGCACCCAGGCCTCTTCCACTTTTCCTTTTTCAAATCAAGCTCCTCTTAATTTCTCACCCTAATTTTTCACCTATAGACCATAAATTTCTCACCTGTAGAGCACTAATTTTTCACCTGTAAGACATAAATTTCTCACAGCACCTACTCAAGACCAACTGATGCTGGTAGGACAAATATCTTCTCATGCACAAAGATATTAGATATCATGTTTAACTAAGTTTTTTAGCTAAGGTGTGAATTTGTTAGAATATTTTTTAAGTGCATTTAAGGCCACACTTTGGAAATTTTATTCAGACTGAATTTGTCGTGTTCTGTCAAAGCACTACATTCATTTTCTTGTGAAATCAGTTCAGTTGGCATCAATACCCTTTACAGAAAGGAAACTTATTCAGCCATCAGGAAAGGCAGGTCTCACCAAAAAATCCCATGTGAACACCAATTTAATCTTTTCCAACCCATACCAATTGCTCTTTTTGCCTTGAAATTGGGGCACCAGAATTTCAGCATTTTATTTTCTTGCATACTTAAAGATGACAACAGCAATCTGGTTTTTAATGAGGAAATAATTAGGTAAATTTATAGAAAACATGGGAAAATTAGATTATGTGTGAAAAAAAACAATGAATTTTTTCACCTCTCTGGATAGGATGTACCTATGAAATTTAATAATCCTGCTGCACCCAATATCTCATAAACACTTCTAAACAACATCATTTTCTGGTTCCATAAAATGAAAATTAATTAAGAACTTCCTTAGTAACATAGGATTTTTAATTTTTTTTCCTAATTAAGCTCTTCATTTGTAGTCCCTCATACTGGAAAACTGCAGCCATGAGCAGCAAGTATTCTGACTAAAAAAGGCAGAAGAATTTTGGTCTATTGTTATATTAAAGGAATGTGGGGAATATAAAATTCAATATCCAGAAACATTGGGTTTTTTCAGACTGGATTTCTGTCCAGTGTATTTCACAGCTGCCTTAATCTGCTGGGCTCAGAAATCTCCTGGCAAGAAGAAAATAATATAATAGTTAAATTATTTACTAAATACTTAAAAATACAACAATGTTGGCCTCATTGTTCATTCCTATTCCAAGAGTTTTTTCACTGCTGAAAAGAAGGATAATTCTTTTCACCAATTGCTTTTTCTTGTCACGAGAAAATGAAGACTGAAAAATAGATTGTTTAATCTCTCTTGGTATTATCTAATAATGCACAAAGAATTCACAAAAAGGTAATATTAGATCCACCTGAAAATAAGTATATGATGCAGGAAATAACTGAAGAGTTTTTTTATTGACTGTGGTATTTTCCCACAGAATACTTCATGGGTGGGGACAGAAATAATGTCAGGTTCAAAAAAAGACATGCATGCACATATACATGGCAATTATTTTTAAAAGCACAAACGAAGCAATTTTGTTAAATGGCTTTTTAAGGTATTTTAGGAAGGCACTTTGGTATTTATTTGTGATGCTGTGAAAACATCACTGTGATTATTCACTGACATAAAATAGCATAAGAGCAACTTTTTTTGTTTGTTTGTTTGTTTGGCTTGGGTGGGCTTTTTTTAAATCTAAGAAGTTTTGGGTTTTTTTTTTACAGTTGATCCAGCCAGTTATTTGCCTACTGCTTGTGGTGAATGGTTTGTGGTGCAGCTTGAAAGGAGCAGGGACTCTGAAGATAGGAAACCCATTTTTAAATACTCCAATCCTCTTTATAGATCAGGGTGAGGGTCCCTGTGACTCTACAGGGTTATATCCTGAACTGCTATTTTAGTTTGTATCCTCCACAAGTGACAGAACCCTTCTATTCTTTCTGTGTTTTGGCCAGCAAGGCTTCACCACCATTTTTTTTAAATTTAATTTTACCATTTTTGAGGTGTTTAACTCTGCTTCCTTTCTTCTAGATTCTCTGCAGAGCAGTAAAGTGCCTTTTAAAACAGATAAAGTACCATGTTGCTAAGGATATACACTGCAATTTATATATACATATTTAATTTTTTTATATATACATTGCATTTATTGCAAAAGTATGAGGGAGCTGGGCTAAGCTGAAAGAGTTTTACTATGCAGGGCTTGATTTTTAGTAATGTGGCATAGCTCACAACTGTAAAACTCCAGCATTCCAGCATCATTTGGTTCTCCTCATATGAATGGTTTCATAGATTATAACTCAGAATTTATGCAGGTGAAGTTAATTTCAGCACTGGTGAATAAGACTTTTCTCCCATTTAAATTGTTTTTCTTAAATAACCATCCTCATTTAAAAAGGAAAAATGCTCTCTGAATCTGGTCTCTTTAAGACTCTTTTTCTAACTGTGCTCAGAAGACATATTTCCATATGAAAAGGTAAATCATCATTTTCTTATTATATTGATTTTCCACTTACTGTGACGGCAAAGATTTTCAGTCTTCCTGAAAAAGAAAATAAAGAAGGATCAAAGTCAACACATTTTTATAACCTGATGAATATTTTCCACACTGAATCATTCAAGAAATTAAAACCAACAGTCTACAGCATTTAAAATCATGGTGAGAACACACCCCATGTACAAATGCTGCACTCCTAAACATTTAAATTCATTAAGCTCTTGGCAGCCCCATCTTATGTGTGCATATGTTTAATATACTTGCACTGGCAGAGACTCCACTTCAAAATACTCTACAAGATAGGGATCATGAGATGGTATCAAAAGTGATTCACTGGGTCTTGTAATAAGTTAGACAAGGTTTTCATCCCTTTTGACAATTTTTTTTCCAAGTAAACAGGAAATGGGAATAACTACATCCAGCTTTCCCTCTGCTACACTGGTGGAAATCCTGCAGAGGACAAGCAAAATTATGGTTTTGTTGACCTGTATTCAAATAATGAGTATTGATCCTAGCAAATCCCCAAAAAAACACCATGAAAGCCATTCCTGAAGGTAGGAATGCTGCTGTCAGAAATGGAGAATTCCATTGCCACAGGAAATGTGTTAATAGGCTCAAAGGACAGAGTGACTGCTTCCTTTGCAGGAACCGTGTTATCCATCACCTCCAAGCAGCAGCACAGTAAATTCCACCAGTAGACATGGAATTGCCAGGACAGCCCATGGCAACCCATCAAATTCCTTGGGGAAAGTATTCCTGGATATCCAGGACAAAAAAAAAAAACCTTGGCAGAATTCAAGACAACAATCAGAAGCTTCTTTTTAAATAATGAAAATGGCAAAACCTCCAAGATATCTTTCACAAGGTATCTCTCATAAAATATTTTTCAAGTATTAACATCTCTCATCTGGGGCATAAGAAACCACAAAGCAATAGTGAAATAAGGAACTGATATCAGAGCTTCTCATGGTTATTAAAAGATATCCTAGCTATAATTGAAGCCAGGGAGCTACAATCAAGATGATCCTTATTAAAATAAGCTAATGAGATTTGACAGAATATGAATTTAAGCCTAAATACCAACAATGTCACGCTGTCAGCAAATGAAATATATTAACTGAAAACTGTTGCATTTGATTTGAGGCCCTATCATGCAGAACAAGAAAAGAGGTCACCCCAGACCTTCAGGGAATCTGTTCCTACAGAAATTTTAATTTTGCTCACAACCCCTGGGAAGCAAAAAATAATGAAGTGCCTTGCTCAGAGATGTAAGGGGTGTGCTAGTCACACACTGACAGCATTATGGTTCATGTTACCTCATCTACCTACACAGAACATTCAGCTGAAAGAGCAGATAATTGGGACTAGATAGCTTGTGCTGCTTTACTCACACTGGAAATTCTGTTTCAGGGGGCCTGGGCAGGTGTTAATAAATCCCCAGAGCGAGTGGGACGCCAAGCCTGTCTCTTGTTTCACTCAGATGCAGAAGGAATGGGGTTTGCATGCTGCTAGGTGTAATACAAGAGCTTCCTTACAGAGCATGGCAGCTGTAAAATAAGGTGGGGATGAGCCAGGAGCTCTTTCAAGAAGTCTCAGGATCAGCTCCTGGCAGCAACTTGTGGATGCAGGCATCTGAGCCTTGTGGATGCAGTGGGAATGCCAAAAATATTCACAGAACCCAAACCCCAGACTGCACCCACGAACCCAGGCGACCCCACTCACTAACAAAGGGTGACCCTAAAGTGTCAGCCCCACAGTGTGAGCCTCTGGATACCACCTGGCTTTGTGCCCTGGTGTGTTTTGTGTCCCCTGCCTTCCTGACAGCCAGGTGGGTGCTGCCTCCAGCCTGGGATCCACTGTGGGAGCCCAGGGCTACCCCTGGCCTCCTTGGGGGTCTCAAAACCCCCTGGCAAGGGTCTCAAAGACTCTGAGTGAGACCCTGGTGTCACAGGTGCTGAATTCTAAGCCCTGGGGAAAGTTGTCAGCACAAGGAGAATGGAAACAAGCTGCCAAAATTAGTAAAGTGTAAATTAGATTGCTAGAACATAGATAAATAGACTTTTTTGAATGTTTATAATAAGGGACACATGGCCAAGATGGAGAATTTGGGGGTGGACACCTTTTCCTCCTTCTTCTCCATGTCATCCATGTTGGGTGACACGTTGGCACTCTTGGATTGGATGGGGTCAGGGCTGGGCCATTTAATAAAATTGTATTGTATTGGGAACATTTTGTAAACATGTAATACACAGTACAAACTATATAAGATCAGCCCAGGCAGATTCCACCATGGATGCCAGGCTGAGCAGACCCTGCTGGCCAGGCAAAAAGTCCCTGAGATAAAAAATAATAAACAATCCTTGGAAAAAGAGAAAACCATCTCCAGCAATCTCTCTTTGGCTGCTTCAGGAAAAACCAGGGTTTGAACCTCCTCATGTCCCTCTGGGGTGATCTCAGGACAAAGGAGAAACCCCAGACTGGGACAATCCACCATCCAAACTCCTCCAGAGCTGCAACCCTTAGAGGCACTGCAATTTGAGTGCAATTACTCAGACTGACTCCCCTCATTCCCACACAGCTCAGGAAACACCACCCAGCACTGGAGAAAGGCTCTGCAGCACCATTCCAGCAGTTCCCAGCCCAAGCCAGGAGCAGACACCAACTATCCCAGGCCACTGGAACATTCTTTGCCTTGGGAATGTGCTCCTGGAAAGTTGAGATGCCTATTTTTATATTGGGACAAGCATTTGGGTAGAGGCTGCACTCAAATTGCTCAGTTCTGAAGACTGGCCAAAATCTCCAAAATTTTGGTGCTGCCTGGGAGAATACAGCAGCAAGCATAAAAAAAACTATTTTTAGTGGCTTGGGCTGCCTGGTAGCTCAGTCATAAAAAGTGTCTTTTTCAGTCTGGATGGCTGGAAGGATGGTAGCACAGTCAGTTCAGCAGTGTCCTGTTGATGGTGGTCCAACAATGAGTGAAAACTTGCTCAGTTTCCCACGTGAAAATGTCACTCCTTGGACTCACTTCTGGTTTTAGAGTACCACAATTGTCTGAAACCACATGGCCCATGGTATGAAATACCAAAAATGGTATTTAAATGGTCACACAGGTTGGAAGATGCCAGTTAGTCTGTGTGGGAGGGTGCCTGTGCTCTTTGTGGGATGGTGGGATGGAGAAATCACTGATTTTCCAGCAGTCAAAGTGGGAATTCACTATCAGACTCAGCTGGCACTGCACTCCTATGTGCACCTCTAAAAAATGAGAGTGGTGAAAGCAAATCAAGCAGTTTACAGGAAATGATTATTTTCTTTCAATTTACCTGAAAAAAAATCAGTGTTTAAGGCAGCAGAAGTTGGTAGTTTGCCTTTAAAAAGTATCTTTAAAAAGAGCCTGTTTGGTTCAAAGATTGCCTTCAATACTTTCCTTTTATCACTTCCTAAACCAGATTTCTGCTATCTAATGGAATAAAACTCAGTCATTTCTGGGGTGTAGAGACACCTGTAAGAGCAGAAGGTATGGTGAAAATGCAAATTATTTTGCTAACTTCAGTGCTGGTGTCAGGAACTTTCCTCATTCTGCTTACACAAAGTCTTGCTCCTCATATTCCTTATTTTCTTCCTCCTTGTCTTCTTGATCACTCCACTCCTGCCCCACCAATTCATCCCCAGGGTGTATCAGGAAAACAGAAATGTAATTAAGAGCAAAACATTTTTACAGAAGCTGAGAAAAAACTCCTCTCTTGGCACGTGGGAGAGGCTCAAACTCCTTGTGAGTTTGAGATGCAGCAAAAGAATTCTCAGAAAAGCCTGGACACAGCCCAGCTTGCTAATAAGTCAAATCAGATTTCCAAGGCAAGGCAGAGATAACACAGATCAGAAGACAAAAATCAATGAATATTCTGGAGAGGGCCGTGTAAAGATTGTGTGATGAAGTGCTAAGTCAAAAGTGTGTTTATATGAAAATCATTCTCCTGATACAATCAGGCAAGATGGAGGCTATGCAAATTCCTTTTACAGAGCCCATCCATCTATCTCCAGAGAAAGTGATGCTGGAAGAGAGATAATCTGCATTTTTTTCTGTGATTTTTTTTTTTTTTTTTTTTGTGTGTGTGTTCAATTTCTTAAGCAGTAGAAATGAGAATACTGTGAAAAAGGAAAAGATTATGCAGACAAGAGTATTAAAGAGCTACAAATATCTCACTGAAACCTGACAAATAGTCTGAAGAAAACAGCCTCATAGTGTAAAAAGCCCAGTTTGTAAAAAAAAAAACAAAACTCTGTAGACTGAGAATCTATAAATAATCTCAAATGGAAAACTGACTGTTCAACTGGCATAAAATAATTTCCTTTCTTTTCAGTCAGTTTGGAAAACCAGCATTTTAATATATTTTCTTTAGATTAAGTATTTTTTTACATGGGTGTTACTTTATTTGTCACTATTTTTTTTTCTATGTTTTCAGGAAAAAATTTGCATGAATGTATAGGGTTGTTTCCAGAAAAAAAAAAAAAAAAATCTTAAATAAAAATTTTATGTTCTGCTGCCTTTTTTTTTTTCCCCTGCAGATTTCAGTAGCTTTATACCAGTGACTCATAGTGTCCACCCTGCTGAATTTTCCAAGCAGAGGAAGTGCATAACTCACATTTTTCATCATATTATTAGCTTTTACCTTACCTCTTCCTCAGTGAGATCAAGTGTGCTTCATTTCTGCTGCTTGTAGAGAAAATGGACTATTATTGTCCATTTCACACAGGACAATAATCCCCCTGCAGGAAGATGTGCCTGCTAACTCCTGGTTTTCCTGACATATCCTAAATTCACCTCACTGTGGTAGAAAGAGCCTTGGGTAGAAAGAAAGAACACTAATTTTTATATCAGTTGTGTATGTCTGAAGTTTTATTTCGTTTTGTTTTCCTCCTCCCTCCCCCACTCCCCCCCAAAAAAATTAAAAAAAAAAAAAACTGATGGGCACCAACAGCTGTGATTTGAAAATTCCTGAGAATTTCAGGATGGCAGGACTTTTACAAGTTTTGAAAGCAAGTCCCTCAAGAAGCAAGCAAGGCAAAATCAAACAAGTGGTAAACCTGTTATAAACAAAACCTTGAAACTCCTCTTCCCTTGCTCATTTGGAAGATTATGCTTTAGGTGCTGATTTCCCAGTGTCCTTCTCCTCAAAGCCTGAAAAACAGCCAATTTTAAGTGGCACCAGTGGGAGTTTCCAAAATATTTTTTCATCATAGTCCAATGCAACATGAATGACAATACTTGCTTTTGCAGAGAATGCCATCCCTGCATCCATACTAAACAGGAAAATTCAAAAATCTTTCATAAAATGATACTGAATGCTCACTTTTTTTTTTTTTTTTTTGAGTTGTTGCTGTGGTCTGAGGTGCCAGGAATAATAATCAGCAGGCCTGTGAAGTTGCCCATCGTGACAGTGCTCCCAGGTAAAAGCAAACCTAATATCCACTCATCTTATCTGAGCTGGGTTTAAGCAAACAGCTTTCCCTCTGCACCCTTTCATGGTCTGATACTGGGAGAGGAGGGGGAAAAAAAAACCTAAAAAAAAATCAAATGCTTGGAAGAAAGGCAATAAACACCCCTGATCACTATTATAGATATGGTTATTTAATGTTTTCTGGAGGATGATGGATGTGCATGGAGCAGTGCTCTGCATGTGGAGCAGGGCTTAACTCCACATCTCTCCAAAAACCCTCCACAGGGCTGACACAGAAACATCACTATCAAGATATGCAGATTAGGCCTCCAGAAGTGTCATAACTAAATGAAATCAGAAAGTTTTTTTTATTTTTTTTAACCTCTGTTGAATGCTAATCAGGCAAGTTCCTTTGGGACAGTGCAATAGTTCATGTCATGCTGAGCAAAGCTTTTGGATTTAACCCAAAAACTCCTGCAGAATTGTGCTTCTCTCATCAAACAAGGCTTATAATTAACATTCTGCTTATTTTGAACCTTTGCTCAACAAAATGGTAAAACATTTCTCTAATACTTAATACAAGGAAACACACATTTTGCCCCAAAATAGCATTCCATCTAGCTCAGCACTAATCAGCTGTGCGGGCCTGATGACTATGGAAAAGCTAGGAAAAAATGAACTTTCCACAGGTATATCCTCTTGGTATCCAGCAGCTCCATTAGCTGGTCTTCAAACCACCAGAATTTCAGAATGCCAGAATTAACTTTAAGATTTGCAAGAAGTGTTAATTTTAGGACTCTGTGGTGTTTCATCCTCTTAGTTGCCTGACCCTGTCTTATAACTGGAAAAAAAAAATTAAAAACCACACAGGCTCACTTTGCTGTTTCTCATGGTTTAGTCTGTCTAATAAACCAAAAAGAGGGCCCCTAAACCAAAAATAGGGCTCCTAAAAGCCTTGCTCACCCAAACCCCACAGCACTGGGTGTAGATGAGCTGGAGCCTCTCAGCCCAAACCCGCTGCAAATAAAACAAGTAAACAACCCGAGGAAGAGTGCTGGGGAAATAAACATCACCAAACACGACGGTGGTGAAAGGAATGGGCGAGGTGCCCCTTAGTGGTCACTGTCACAGGGCTCCGGGGGCTCCATCTGGCCGTGGTGGGGAGGGACAGGGTGGAGGCAGCGAGGGGAGAAGGGCCCCAGGATGGGAATGGGAGGGGTCTCAGTCCCGGGTGTGCCCGGTGTCCCCGGAGCTCTGCGCCGAGGCACCGCTGCCCCAGTTCCACCCACATCCCTCCCTGCATCCCGCATCCATCCCGCCCCACATCCCGCATCCCACCCCGCATCCAGCCCTGTATCCCTTCCTGCACCTCATATCCTGCATCCCGCATCCATCCTGCCCCACATCCCTCCCTGCATCCCTTTCTGCATCCTGCTCCGCATCCCACATCTGTCCCGTCTCGCATCCACATCCTGCATCCCCCCCCGCATTGACCCCTGCCTCCCGCATCCTGCTCTGCATCCATCCCGCCCCACATCCCTCCCTGCATCCCGCATCCCACCCCGCATCCAGCCCTGTATCCCTTCCTGCACCTCATATCCTGCATCCCGCATCCATCCCACCCCACATCCCTCCCTGCATCCCGCATCCCACCCCGCATCCAGCCCTGTATCCCTTCCTGCACCTCATATCCTGCATCCCGCATCCATCCCACCCCACATCCCTCCCTGCATCCCGCATCCCACCCCGCATCCAGCCCTGTATCCCTTTCTGCACCTCATATCCTGCATCCCGCATCCGTCCCGCTCCACATCCCTCCCTGCATCCCACATCCCTCCCTGCATCCCTCATCCCGCCCCGAATCCTGCCCCGCACACTGCCCTACATCCTGCCCCTCATCCCACATCCCACCCCGCATTTCTCATCTCGCATCCACATCCCGCATCCCAACCCACATCCTGCATCATGCCCGCATCCACATCCCACATTCCTCATCCCGCATCCCACCCGGCATTCCACATCCCTCACCCCAGCCCACATCTGCATCCTCCCCCACATCCACATCCCAAATCCCGTATCCTGCATCCTGTATCCCGCATTGCAGCTCACATCCCACATTCTTCCCCGCATCCCTCCCTGCATCCCACATCCCGCGTCCCTCCCCATATCCTGCATCCTGCCCCGCATCCCATCCTGCATCCCACATCCTGCATCCCACATCCCGCACCCCAGCCCACATCCTGCATCCTGCCCCGCATCCCGCATCTTACCCTGCATTCCACATCTCGCATCGCAGCCCACATCCCACATCCCACATCCCACATCCCACATCCCACATCCCACATCCCGCATCCCGCATCCCGCATCCCGCATCCCGCATCCTGCATCTCGCATCCCGCATCTCGCATCCCACATCCCACATCCCACATCCCGCATCCCGCATCCCGCATCCCGCATCCTGCATCTCGCATCCCGCATCCCGCAGCCCACATCCCACATCCCGCATCCCGCATTCCTCCCCGCATCCCTCCCCGCATCCCTCCCCGCATCCCGCATCCCGCATCCCATATCCTGCATCCCACATCCCGCATCCTGCATCCCGCATTCCTCCCCGCATCCCGCATCCCGCATCCCAGATCCCTCATCCCGCATCCCGTATCTCGCATCCCGCATCCTGCATCCCGCATCCCGCATCCCAGATCCCTCATCCCGCATCCCGCATCCTGCATCCCGCATCCTGGCCCACATCTCTTCCCACATCCCTCCCCGCATCCCTCATCCGGCATCCCACATCCCTCCCCGCATCCCTCCCCGCATCCCGCATCCCAGATCCCGCAGCCCACATCCCGCATCCCAGATGCCACATCCCGCATCCTGCCCCGCATCCCGCATCCCGCATCCCTCCCCGCATCCCAGATCCCGCATCCCGCATCCCGCATCCCTCCCCGCATCCCGCATCCCGCATCCCGCATCCCAGATCCCGCATCCCGCATCCCTCCCCGCATCCCTCCCCGCATTCCGCATCCCGCATCCCAGATCCCGCAGCCCACATCCCGCATCCCAGATGCCACATCCCGCATCCTGCCCCGCATCCCGCATCCCGCATCCCGCATCCCTCCCCGCATCCCAGATCCCGCATCCCGCATCCCTCCCCGCATCCCGCATCCCAGATCCCGCATCCCGCATCCCTCCCCGCATCCCGCATCCCAGATCCCGCATCCCGCATCCCTCCCCGCATCCCTCCCCGCATCCCGCATCCCAGATGCCACATCCCGCATCCCGCATCCTGCCCCGCATCCCGCATCCCGCATCCCTCCCCGCATCCCAGATCCCGCATCCCGCATCCCTCCCCGCATCCCTCCCCGCATCCCGCATCCCAGATCCCGCATCCCGCATCCCTCCCCGCATCCCAGATCCCGCATCCCACATCCCTCCCCGCATCCCGCATCCCGCATCCCTCCCCGCATCCCGCATCCCAGATCCCGCATCCCGCATCCCTCCCCGCATCCCTCCCCGCATCCCGCATCCCAGATGCCACATCCCGCATCCCGCATCCTGCCCCGCATCCCGCATCCCGCATCCCTCCCCGCATCCCAGATCCCGCATCCCGCATCCCTCCCCGCATCCCTCCCCGCATCCCGCATCCCAGATCCCGCATCCCGCATCCCTCCCCGCATCCCTCCCCGCATCCCGCATCCCGCATCCCAGATCCCGCATCCCGCCTCCCGCCGCCCGCGGGGCCCCGCGGCTCCTCCCGCCGCTCTGGCCCCGGCCCCGCTCTGGAGGTGTGTTTTCTCGCCGTTCCCCATCAAAGCCCCCTCTGTTTTTGAAACACGAGGCCGCTTCCTCGGCGGAATGCGGGGGCGGGGATGGACCCAGCTCCCGCCGCCCCGCAGGAACGAAGAAACGTCCCTTTGTTCGGCCGGGAGGGGCTCTCAGCATCCCCCAGACCCAAGGTGGGCAGGACTGTCCCACTCCCAGACCGGAGTGACCCCCAGACCCCCTCTGTGCCCCGGGGATGGGGACCCGACCCCCGGCCGTGTCCGAGCTCCCTTGGTCCCTAAACACCTCCCGTGGGGCCACCTGCACCTCGGTATTTTACACCACAGGAGGGCATTGAGCGCCTTTTTTCTCTCTTTTTTTCCTCCTCCCCCCTCCCGAATTTTATTAATAACTTCGAACTGATACCCCGGTACTTCTTTGTGGGGTGTCCTGTGAAGCTGGACCTCGCCAGCCTTTGTGAATCCCTTCCCTCTCAGGATATTCCGTGTTTATTTGCCTGGGGTTTGTTTTATTTCGGTTTTATTTTCCCTTCCAGCGGGCTGCGCTGTGAAGTCGCCGATGAGGAGCAGCAGCGGTGACCCCGGGCGGGTGACGCTGGCCGAGCCCCTGTCCCCTCTGTCCCCTCATCCCCCCAGATGTGCCTGTGCAGCAGGATGTGTCAGGCTCTGGCATTTCCTGGTCGAGCAGGATTGATGGGCTGCAGCCTCTTTTGATGGCTGCGAGTTTGACACCCACAATGATAAAAGCTGCGCGGGGTCCGGGCTGGAAAATGATGTCGGGAGGTTTGCAGTGGGTGTGACACAGCCACATTCTTCTGCTCGGCTCAGAAGAGGTGGGAGGGAGGGGGGAAGGGGAAAGGATAAAATTAATCCACAGGACCAAGTTGGCTGGACCACCTGTGCTTTTTAATAGAGAAAATTTTAGAGTTGAGAACTCCACATTTGTTTCCTACTGCTGTTGGGAGATTTAGACATCAAGAACCCTCGTTTTTTAAGAACCCTCTTTTTTCCCAAGTGGAGGAAAGCAACACCTGCTTTACAAAAGTAAAATTATCTGAGCCCCAAATTCACCAACATGTAACACAGCAAGGCTCGGCCTCTTTTTCCCCCGTTCCTTTCATCTGTTGTTTTTTGGAGTTTTTGTTTCAATTGGTTACATTTATAAATTACACACATTCAGAGGTACAACAACGTCCACACCTTTTGCCTCCAGTCATAAGGTGTGAGAATTGACATGTGTGCTTTTCATGCTGCGGCATTTAAGGGGTTAAAGCCACACACAGCATGGATTTTAGCAGATCCCTTGGGGCTGTGTGCCCCATGGTGTGAAGTGGACAACAATACAGAAAATTTTGATGCTTGAGGTGCGCTTTGGCCTGGGGTGGTGGCGTTGACAAACTCCACAAAGTCCTGGGATCAACATTTGCTGGGATTTTAGCGGCGCCAGTGCCCTGAGCAAGGTGTGTTCTGGTTTTGGGGTTCAAAAAGAGAAGCTGGCATCAATTCCTGGCTTCATCATTCTGCTGGAATTTGGGGGTAGAAGCCGAAAAAGAAGGGATCCTGTTAGGTAGAGCTGCGAGCCCCGCAGTTTGCTGCATCCCTTTCTGGATGCCCAAATCCCGGGTTCCACCCTGGGAGTTAATGGGAGCGTGGTGCGAAAGGAGCGGGGGCTGGGACAAGTGGTCAGAAGTGTCGTATTCCTCAGGGTGTCCCACACCCTAAACCCCTAAATTCAATGATCTTTTCATAAGCAACACTACCAACTTCTTTCTTTACTCCCTTTTCCTTTACAATTTTTTTTTTTTTTCTTTTTTTCATACCCCGTGTAGTTTTTAGCTCAGGACTTGCGTGGAGTTGAGCGAGGCTTATTTTAGGTGCGGATCCGGGCGGGCTGGACCCGAGGGGCGAGGACAGGGACCTGGAGGGAGAAGAGGGCAGGGTGTGACGGGTGGGTGTGAGCGACAGCGTTTATTTTCCCCCCTCCCCTTTCATTCCCGAGGTCTGAATGGAAGCACGTTGGGCTGTAATTAAGACATCTTGGAGGCGTACTTAACTCATGACGTGTTGCTTTTCTTTTCCTCTCGGTGAGAAAGTGGCTCTCTCTTCCCCGGATCAGGTCCTCTGCCACCCAGAGCCACAAAGAGACACTCGGGACACAAGCACACACTCCGACGTGAGCCGAGCTCCAAAATCTTCCTCCTGAACCCCGCTGCCCTCCGGGCTCAAACTGCTGGAGAGTCCCCAGAGCATCCTCTCAACTCGCGAAAGGTAAAAAAAAAAAACCAACAAAAAAAGAAATCAAACTTTTGGAAAAGTTTTTTTCTTTTTTTTTTTTTTTTTTTTTTCGGATGGGGACCCCCGCAAGCAGCGCCTGTGGCATCAGCTGCAGGGCTGCCCGCGCTTGGAGGGGA
This sequence comes from Erithacus rubecula, assembly GCF_903797595.1. Taxonomy (NCBI): domain Eukaryota; kingdom Metazoa; phylum Chordata; class Aves; order Passeriformes; family Muscicapidae; genus Erithacus; species Erithacus rubecula. The sequence continues at coordinate 484,573 of NW_027636395.1, forward strand.
TTTTTTGGGAGTTCTAATTTGGCAGCTGGGGCGGGGGGCGAGGGTGAAAGACGGATTGAAACTGAGTAACTTCAGTGCTTTGACTTTTAAGCGCTCTGCGTTACCAAAGGAGGGATCATGTTGCAACTGCAGAGAGACAAAAAGTCGTATACTTCAGCTCTGTGGCTTCCTCCTGTGGGATTATTCTTCTCACAGAGATTTGTCCTTTTTAATTATTATTTTTAAAGTGTTTCTCCATCTATTCAGACACTTTTAGAAGTTTTTAGGACTTAGGGGAAAGAGCATGTTAGGCTGAACGAACATTTCAATGACTGGGAGCAGAATCTGCACAAAGTTCTGCCCATCCAGTTAGAGGGGCAGGAAGATTTTGATAAGATGTGATATGTTACATACTGATGTCATATTTGGCTATTTATTGCCAGGGGAAGCCTGAATGACACTTGGCACAGGTTCCTGCGCTGTCTGCACTCACCTCAGGGTTTTGCAGATGTAAACTTTGCATTCTGCAGATGTAGCTGCATTCTGTGATAACTGCATCATTTTACTGCCTGTTTATTTGGGGTTTGGGGTCAAACCCATAGAAAGGTGCCATTCAAACCCTTTTCCATGGCAAAACTCCTTGTGTGGCAGGTTTAGACAGCCAGGGCTGGAAAGCTTTTGTGGGTTTGAATTAAGGAGGTTTATTGCTGTTTGTGTATAATTAGTGAGGGTTTAATTGCTGCTGGGGTCTGTCAGGGCACAGAGTGCTGCCATACATGTTCGTGCCTGGTGTCATGTAAGTGATACAACATTTTCAGGAGGCTCTGGGGGCCTGGCAATGCGCTCAGGAGAGTCCTGTGGGTGATTAACAGCAATGAGCTTGTGTTTGTGTCTGTCTCAGTGCTAAATGTGGGAAGAAGGAACCTGGGAAGAGCCCTGTTGTCCTGCCAGGAATATGTATGGTGAGGTAGATGAGAGCAGAGATGAAGGGAGGCTGTGTAGCTGTGGGTACAGACCCTCTCAATAAACACAGCTTCTAGAGACAGGGTGTTCTCAGCACCTGGGGAAATGCAGACCACAACCAGCAAAAACCATCACTGTGGGGAAGGGGCCAGGCTGTCATGTGTGGCATGCAGGAGGCAAAGTCCACAGGCAGATCTGGTTTTCTTGGGGTTTTGGGTCTGGGGAGGCCACAAAAGCACAGTGCTGTAAAGCACAGCTCAGCAAAGTTGTTCTGAGTGCATCAGCTGAGACCCCAGCCCGTGCACACCTGCCTGTGTTAGTGCCAGGGGCAAGGGGAGAAGGAAGAATGCAGGAGGGAACAAAAACAAAAAAACCAAAACCAAACCAAACCAAAACAAAAAACCCATAAAAAACTCAAAACAAACAAAAACCCCAGTTTGTGATGCTTTTCAACACTCCAGTTGCAGTGAAGTGGAGAGGGAATGATGTAGAGAGCAGCTTTTTCAAGTTTAAAAAGTGAATGTAGTAACCAAGGCACTGCCAGTCTTCACTGAAATTTTGCCAGAAGGCCAGTTTTACTGCTAAGATTGCTGAATGTGTGAGCAGATTCCTACAAGAAAGAGGAAAAATGCCCATCAGGGAGAGAAGTGTTGTGCAGTGCCCTGTCCCTGTCGGGATCTCACAGCAGAGCATCCTCCCATCACAAACCCAGAGGGTTCAGCTTCCTTCCAGTGGGCCTGGATAAAACAACCCAAGATACCAAAAAATAAACCAGCAAAACAGCTAAAAAAACAACCAAACAAAACCTTAGAGAAGTACAAAGGCTTGGAGCAGGGAAGGAAAATATTTCAGGAAAGGATGGAGGGTTCCCGTTGCATTGCAGTTTGTAAAATTGCTATTAAGTGTGTTTTCTACTGTAGGTTCCCAATATTAATGATTTTTCTGCTCATATGTGACTAAAATTAATATTTTTGTCCACTCTTGGTCACAGCCTGGAGCCAAAAAAACTGTTATCAATACTTAATGAAGTTGCTTAATCTCCTTGCCCCTGAGTGGAAAATCTGGGAGAAGCATGGACCACCCTTTAAAAGGTGTTTTGAGATCCTCAAGTGGAGAGAGACCTTGCAATTGCTTACATTTAAATGTATTAAATGTTTTCCAATTCGCTGCAGGGATTAAGGTGTGAAAACTGGAATTAATGTTTTCCTGCTTTTCATTTGCTTTTTCACTGAGGCAGTGCTTAAACTATCCCTGGAAGTTGAAATATTTAGCATTTCTGTTCCATTGTAAACCTGACAGTTTACTTCGTTGCTCAAACTCTATGGAAATGAAAAATTTTATCGGGGGGAATGGAAAAAAAAAAGGTAATTTTCATATGACAAGCTGCTTCTGTTGCTCTTGAGGAAGTATTAGACATTCTGTCTCCTCTGGTAGGAACTGTAGCACACAGTGCTGCGCTTGAAAAGGCAGCTTGTAACTTGCAGGTAACAAAATGTTCTTTGGGGTATTTAAAAAAAAAAAAAAAAAAAAAAAAGCAAAATGAAAAAAATAAAAAAAGAACCCCTGAATATACTTAGGATTTCAATCAATGGTGTTTTAGGAGGATTAGAGGAAGCAGCTGGCTAAACAAATATTAGGTGTAGAGTGGATGCAGTGGTATAAATTAATAATGCAGTTCTTTATCTGCCCTATGAATGAGGTTTTGTGGAGATAAGGCAGCCCAAACACGGTCACTGGATGCCACCTAGTGGAAATGGCCCAGCCTTTTGGCAGGATTTTCTTGCATCTACAACATCTGTGACTAATTCAGGTGCAATTTACCCGTGAGTGGTTGGTTTTATTCACGCCCACCATTAAAAAACAAAATCAGTTGTTTGTTTGGGGTTGTTTTAATTTCATTATTTTTGTTAGGGGAGGTTATCTCTGTGTTTTGAGTGCCTGTTAGACATGATAAAAATCAGTTTGGCTCTTATTTATAATTTTCCACTAACATCCATTTGCAAAAAACTTTTTAAACCACTCAGTCACAGACAGCCTCAATTTTACACTCAGTGTGATGGGCTGAGCTGTTTGTGTACAAGTGAGGAAATTTCTGTACAAATATTGTGTCAGGATTCCAAAGCTCCTTCCAAAAGTCTTTTCTCACACAGGATGTGCTTTTCTTAACCCCCTTTGTGTTTTGTGCTGAAAACTCTGTCAATGATAAGCACAGATGAAGAAAATGTATTATTTCTAACATTATAAAAGGTGATAAACACTTTATTTTTCTTTCTTTTTCACCTGATGTTTATCTCCACCTTCCTTCAGAGACACACTTATAGCTTAGACTGTCTTTTTTATTGGGGGAAAGTAAAAATGTTAGTTTAACAATTTTAAGGATTGTTTATTCAGTGGAGATATTTAGGTGCTGTCAGTTCTTATAGCTCTAAAAATTATCCCACCCATGACAAAGTTTTAAGCAGACAAACATGGTTCTGGATTTTGTGATGGGATTTATGGTGTGTGGCTAACTCACAGGCTTCAACTTCCTAAACTTTATTTTTTAAAAGCTTCCACCCAAACAAGGTGGTGAATGAATGGTTCTGATCCTACATTTTTAAAATAAGTGCCACAGTGGCAATTGGAGCAAAGAATTATTAAAATACATGGCAAAGTCAAGCTCCCTTCTCCTCACTGAGCAGGAAACACAATGTTAACATCACACTCAGCAGAACAGACAATTCCTCTCTCCTTCTTCTGTCAGCATCAAAAACACTTATTTTTGTTGTTTTCTTTAGATTGGGACAACAGGATGAGTGTCTCAAACATGATCAATAGCTCTGAAAAAAAACATTTTAAGCGTGCATGAGGTTGCCTGCGCTGGCTACCCTAGGGAAAAAAAAAAAAAATATATATATATATATAGACTCATAAAATATTGCCACAGGAGGTTGTTCACAAAATTGTGAGCTGATGGCTGAAGTCTGCTTTTCCATGAATCAGGAAAAGTTTGTGTATTAAGGATTATGGAAGGCAAAACATCACAGCAGCAAAGGAGCTGAGTGACTCAGTTCTGTGCTTCATAGGTGGGTTACTTTTCCTTCCAGCTCTGCCCAGCCTGGTACTGTGAATCACAGGGGAAAAAACAGAAATTGCTCATTAAAGGGAGCCTTTGCAAGGCCACTGAGCCCCTCCTGGGTTTTCCACTGGCACACAGAATCACTGCCACCTCCTGGAGCAGGGCACATCAGGGCAAAATCTGCATCATTAATGGCTTGGCACAGCAGGGAAAAAAAAAAAAAAAAAAAAAAGCCATGAGACAGAAGAATGTCCCTGGATATATGTGCCTTGCTCTAAAAAATGTCATCTTGGCATTTGCCTTGCTGCAGGAGGCCATTATCTGGAGACATCTTCACATTAATAACAACTTCTAATTAACTTAAACACATTAAGCCTGCAAGGAAAATGTGGAATGTGGAGACAGGTTAGGATGGAAATGGGTTTGACAGAAACCTTAAGTGGTAAGGAACAAAACGTTTCAAACTACTCCAGTGTAAAAAAGAATAAAAAGTTAGAAACATAGAGTGATTTTTGGAGAAGGAACTTAAATGTGATTTAGTTCCAGCTCCTCTTTCCATGGGGTCATTTAGAAATAGTTCAAATTTGGGTTTGGCCAGTTTTGCCCTGGGTATATTAGGGGGGTTTTGCAAGCCATATGTTAATTTGCTTATCATGGTACCTGATAATCCAGCTGGTTCCTAAATTATGTCAACAAATGCTAGTGAGCTGTGAGGAATACCCAAATCTGCTGTGATTAACACATTTTTATGTTCAGAATCCCTCTCCTGCAGTGCTGCCTGCACACTGAGAAGTGGCACCCACTGCTCTGTGAGATTCTGGTCCAGAAAAGCCAGAGATAATCAACATTATTCACATCAGCAACTCAGTGGAATCAATAGAAACTCAAACAGGCCTCAGTGAATAAAAATATTCCTCTGTTTGCATACACATGGCTGATCAGGAAGCAGCTCATAAAGCTCCAAGCTGCAAATCTGTTCAGTTTTATAGATATAAGCACCTCTAAGGTGATGTCAATAAAGCATTAAACAAAATTTTGCACATTTAAAAAGAGAGGAGGAATCAAGGCCTGCACTTTTGGAAGAAGTACATGATTCAAGTAGGAAAAAAGAACTTTCATTGCTGAAATAAATTCCCAAACTCTCCAATTGAAACTCACTGCCCATCTATTCATTAAGGTGCTACACTCCAATATATTTATGTGATTGCTGGTTGGATTTTTGGGGGTTTTTTTCCATAAACATATTTTCAGGCAAAAAAGAAAACTACCCCTGAGCCACATAAAAATGATACTGCCTAGAAACAGGGAAAGCACACTGAAAAATGTGACAACACTGGAGAGTTGGGCCCAATCAAAAGATTTATAAGAACCATATCAGAGAAAAATAACATTGCAGGATGTGTGGTAGCTCCCTATTGAAATTTCAGTGATGCCCACATGGTGAAACAAAACAGAGCATGATGGTGTCTCCATTTTCTGAATGTGCTGCTTGTGGCCTGAGGTGATTTTCTCAGCTTTTTTTAACACCCAGGTGCTCCACACACAGCAGGGCAGGTCTGGGATTTTAATTTCACGCTCAACCTGAAGGATTTATACACACATTGTTATCTTTTGGAAAAATTATGTTTCCAGATTTTCAAATGCCTGAAGCAAAATGTCAGGTTTTGCTGGGTCTTTGTGTCTTGTTCTTCTGATAGCTTTGATTATATTGATCTAAAATGTGTGCACAATCAGGTTTTATCAGGGAGCCAAGCAGGCAGAGAACTCTTTTGGTTTGTGTTGGGTTGGGTTTTTTCCAGTTGTTGCTGCATTTATTCTTGGATTGGTTTCACTGGAACCCACTCACACTGGTGCACTGTAAATAAACTTGATGGCCCTGAAGTTCTTCTCCAAGCTAAATCATTCTGAGAGCTGTGCAAATGCAGTGCTGTGCCTGGTGGAGCCCATGCTGGGTGCCTGGTCACATTTATCATCCCACATAATTTTTTTTTTTTTTTTTGTGCTGTGGGGACCCCATGGTTACCTCTGTGAGCCAAGAACTAGGGAAAAGCAGCAAAGATGTTGATCTCCCATCAACATCACCTAGATTTTTCTAGATTTTTCCCAGAAAAAGCAGATAGAGAGAAGAATAATTCAACTGTTGTTGATGCAGCAAATGTGGCCAGTGAATGGGTTGTTGCTCACAATTTCCAGAAATTTCATATTTTCCCCCATGAGCAGGCAAAGAGAAGCATGCAGATATTATTTTTATTATTATTTGCCAAGATTACAATTATTTTTTTCCCCCCAGCCTCCATAGCTGGTTCCATCTGCATTTTAATGTAAATTCTGCTCTGAACAAACCAGACAATGGGAAAAACTTTCAAACCCAGCAATCCATTTCCCAGCAGGATGGCAGAATAAGCAAGTTTAACATCTTCATAAGCAAGCTGGGGAGATGTTTTCTTGGCAAGACTGGTGTGACATGTTTTCAAAACTGGTTAGCAAATAAATGGCTCAGTGTGACAGTGGAAGCACATTTCAAATGGGGTTTTGCCAGTCAGCATTGTTACTCTTTGAGGTTTTTTAGTGACTTGGATAAGGGAATAGAAAATATGCAAAGGTTTTTAGTAATTGCAAAGTAGGAGGAAACTGAATTATTTTTCCTTCAACGTTTAAATTGTTTTGCCTGGAGAAATGAAAAAAAAAATGATTAAAAAAGAAAGGAAAATTAAGTTTTCACAGAACAAAATGCAATAAACTAAGACACCAATAGAACAACCTGCAAAGACACTTTGGCATCTAAAAAAGCAGGAAAATATTTGACAGAATCTAAAGAGGAAAGTGACAATTCACACTTTGTGGCCCAAATGTGTTCTTGAACAAAGTATTTCAAATACAAGATCTTTGCAGGAGCAGCTCGCCCCAATCTGACTTCAAAATTCATTTGGGCTCTCAGAACTTGAAAATTATTTATTTTCATTCACATTCTGCAAATCTGAGACTCAAGAGCCATTCTCACTTGTTCCTGTGCTGTTCCTGTGCTGAGTGATCCATTTTGCACACCACAAATTGATAGAAACTTCAGATTTGCTGTTTTTCCAAGACCTGTCAAGCAGCAAATTATGCAGAGAATTGTGAGATAATGTCCCTTACACAGGACTTTTCCAGACAATAATATCTGCCTATAAAAAGTTAAGCTACCACACTTAGGGAAAACTCTTAGTGTCAAGAGAAAGCACAGACATTTATTTCCAGGACAGGAGACAGAGATTTTGTCAAGCCATATTTTAAGAGTGGCTTATTTTTGCTGCATCTGATGATTGATAGAGGATCTTTTATTTTATCTGAGGAATGTTGGTTGGTTTCTGCATCATTGCTGAATTATTGCAACTTATTTGTTTGGTCTTCAGCCTTTTCCTGGCATGATACTGGGGAAATGTGGCTTTACCTACAGCTGAATACACCTTTCAGAAAATCTGCATTTATTCCTGTGACTTGCAGTGTGCAAAATAGTGATATCAGACAAAGACCCTCCTTCCACACACAGTGGTATTCATCAACTCTTCATTATCATAATTTCAGAAACTGACATGGAATGATGATTGACAAATCTCATGCTTTTTGCATACATACATATAAGTAGCAATTTTCTGGTTTATATTGAGTTTATAATGTAAAATAGTACAAAATCTTATTGTTATAAGTGCAAAAATGGTGGCCACATGGTGGAGGACAAGAGCTCATCCTGAAAAATACCTAAAGAGAGAGAAGGGAAGGTCTCTAATGTGAAACCACATTTTCTTTGAGTTCCTTTGACACCAAACAGACCATTTGACTTTTTTTTTTGTTTGTTTGTTGTATCAGGCCTGAATATTCCCCAAACTGTGACCCAAAGTAATTAAAAATGCAGGATCTTGGTTCAATAGATTTTGTCTTCTGTTTGTGCCACCTAAGAGGAACTGCTCTTTTTCCCTTGGAATCATAATCCCATTATCAGGAAAATTTATAGATGGAAGTTTGTTATCTGGAGGAAACCCAGAAGAAGAATTCTCCTCTTCTTTTGCAACTCCATGTTTGCAATTTCAGCTAAAATGTGCAAATAAAACTGAGCAAAAGGGCAAATTAAACACTCTTCTAGTCAATAGCCATGACTTTTTATTCTTGTGTTTTTAGGATACATATTGTCATGAAAAAGGCAATTCTTATTCTCTGCAGAGAAGCTCTTCCCAGATTTTAGTAAGGACAACATGAAATATAAGTGGGTTTACCTCAAGGAAAATTTGGTTCATGTCCCTCTGTCATGGAAGCTTAAATATGGCAGATGGCCTAGAAAGCATTAAAACAAAAAAAAATTCTCATAACATTTTGTGGGTTTGTTTTATTAGGTCATCAGTTTTGGAGCCATAATATCAGATAAGAGCCTTGACTCCCAGTAGGAAAAGTCTTTTTGACCTTTGTGCTTACAATAGAAAGCTGAAACATATGAACTGCAGGAGTAAATTGGGGGAGAATAAGAAAGGAAAAGATATTACAAAATTATACCAAAGCTCCAGTTTAGCAGCATTTTCTAGAGCCTTTCAAGGGAAAAGGGAAAAAAAAAAGAGTGAAATGTATAAAAATTGTGGGTTTGGTTTTTCCTCACATGTGAAGAGAGAGGTGCTGGGGTTCAGCTTTTCAGCTTTTTGTTTTGCAACCACCCCAGAATAATCCTGCAGAAATGACAAACTGTGCCAGGGGGATGCAGCCAGCACTTAATTCAGAATTAATGGACCTCTGGCCATGCTCTAGGACATTTCCCTGCAAGGATATTTCACTGTTGCTGGTGGAGCTTTCTTCCAGACTGCTCAGAATTAAATCCCTCCATGACTTTGAATAAATTGGAGCCTCTTAAGTCCTTCATTCCCCCACCTAGCAAAATGAGATGATAAAACATCCTCTGCTCTCAGGGATGGTGTGGGGACTCAGATATTCATGTAGGCAAACTCAGCATTTTATCTGCAGGTGGAGTCACCTACAAAATGTGTCTGTGCAGCCAACTCAGTCAGGCAAGGCCACTCATGTCATATATTTGTTTATATTTATATAAATATAATATTTATTTCTCCCTGGGGCTCTGTCCCAGCAAGGCCAGTCTGATCCTGGCCATCCCCAATGGCTTTGGGAGGGATTATAATGAAAGAACTGCATGGAAAGTGCTCAGTTGGTACCATATCACTTATTTTTTTATTTTAAAAAATCACTTTTTTCTATACAAACTCATGGTTCCAGTAGGGTTTTTGAGATGCTGAATCACAGACACTGATTCTAACTCTTGTAGAAGCTGGAGTAGCTCTCTGAATTCCTGTTGATTTGGGCACCATCTTCTGTACTGCTTCAAATAATCATTATTCCAAATTCAGGAGTGATGTCTGAGTGTTACAGACTAATAAGTGAAATAAAATTATCTAGACTGCCTACTGGGAGTCATCTAGGGGAAAAAAACCCCAACATTTATCTGCCCAAGAAACTTTCTAACTTTCTTCTAGGAAAAAATGCAACAAATTTCACAGGGAAGATGTGGAAACCATGAGAAAATCTACATAAAATTCATACAGTTTGTCACTTATAAATGAGGCGTATTAGTGATCAAAATTAAAACCAAAAAAACCCACATATAATAGAAATCATACATGGAAATTACTGCATCTTTTTGAGTGCAAGAAAACCCCTCTTATTCACTTTGCTGAAGATATATTTTGTGTGAATGCTGACCCCTTCCTTTACCAAGATATAAATGTCTACATGAGTAAAAGGAAAATAAAAATCTGGTTATTGCCTTGGGCAATGAGGTTATTGCTCTTTCTGTAGAAGACAGAAAAGGCAGCTCTGGCTGAAGCTTTGCTGAAATTAGTCCTGCAGCTTTCCACTATTTACTTTTCTAAAGGTTAATACAGCAGCCTGAGCAATCCTGAGTAATTACAGTGAGAGTTGTGTGTGCTGATGTCTTCTGACTCATTGACTCTGAGGGCAATAAAATTTATTTTGATTTTCTGACTTTGCTGTCCTGTTAGAGTATGGGCAGCCTCTGAAATTACTGATTTATGGATTTGTAGACATCATCAGAAGGATTTTATGTACCTTTATTCAAAGCAGGTAAAATTATTTCATGTGCTGGCCCTTGCTCTGCTGATTTTTCTGTGGGTATGTGCTTGACAAAAATGCCACAAATTTTAGATAATTTGCTTTTTTCCCCCAGATTTTAGCACATGGGAGGGGAAATTTCTAACCTTGGGGTTTCAGGAAAGCCAACATGAACTTGGGCAAACAACTTGGAAAAGATATTCCCCAGGAAGGCATTAATTGTGTTGCATTTAAAACAGCAATTGCTACACTCTTGACATTATATTTTCAGACTTTAAAACAAATAGGAGCTGTGGGACTCTCTGAGAGATGGCAGAATATTGCAATTTCCTCCAGCAGCCCTGCCACAGCTCATCTTCAGAAGGATTTCTCCAGAACCATGAACATAAGATGTAGTTGTTGAAAATTGCTTTTCATCCCTGCATCTCAAATGCCAAAAGAGAGATGGCAACTGGCATAAAATCATTTAAGTGGATGTGAAGTTAAAATTATATATACCTATAATTTGTATATTATAATATAATATACAGATAAAATATATTATAATACATAATTTATTACAAATAATATATAGATATACATTATATTTGTATATTATAATATACAAATATTATAATACATAAATATGTAATTATAAAAATATAATTTGTATATTAAATATTTTAAATTTTTTAAAATCAAAACTGGTGTTCTGGAGCATCTTTATCAGTTTCAAATCAAAGAGAAATCTTGAGATTTTTACCTATATGTATCCACAATGCAGATAACCCTAAATATACATAAACAGACTCAACTTTTTGTACCAAATTTCCATGCACTGCTCTGAGATGTGGCACCACGAGACTCAAGGAAAAGACCAGCAAGGAACATTTGGCCAGAAAACATTTTCAGGTCAGGATATTCCCCCAGCTACCTTGCAACTGCAGGAAATATTTCTTGAATTTGCTGCTGTGGATGTCTCCTGTGAAATTAATATCTTTGCTTCAATGACCAAGAACCATAGACAGTGTTGCTTAACCTCTCCTTTTGCCTGCTGAAAACCAAACAATATTTATTTTCACAGCACCCACTGGACTATTTCACCAGTGTTACAGAATTAAGTCACTTTTCTTTTTTATTCTGATGGCCAGCAAAAGGAAAACTGGGCATTCACAGCTTTATCTTTGTTAAATATTAAAACTCAGAGGTCTCAAATATCTTTGCATGCTTCATAAATATTTTCATTAGTTTGGGACTTTTTGTTGTTTTGGTTTTTTTTTTATTGTTGGTTTTTTGGGTGTTTTTTGTTTTGTTTTGGGCTTTTCTTGGTTGATTTGGGTTTTGGGTTTTTTTCGTTGATTGGTTGGTTGGTTGGTTTGTTTGTTTGTTTGTTTGTTTGTTTGTTTGTTTGTTTTTTGCTTGTGGATTTTTGGTTTGTTTTTCATAGGGGTTTTTCTGAATATTTTTTTCAGGCTTCCATGTTTTTTGGGGGGTTTCAGCATTATCCCAAGTGTTTCAGGACATCTAGAGGAACCATTTCTAGATGCCCTAGTGGATGCTAGGTTGTGAGATTTCATTCCCTTACACCCTTAAAATACAACCACAAGCAAGGAGAATTTTGAGAGTCTTTCCTTTTGAAAGGACAAGTGGGAGGAGAGGGCAAAACATTTAAATCTTCTCATTAGGGGAAGGAAACCAGAGGAAAGGTAAAAAAAATATCATTTTGGTTAAAATTAAAATTAACTGAGAAAGTATAGGTGCTTAACAGCTGCAGAAATTTGAAGTGAGCACACACAGGTTGGATCCTGGGCTGTAGAACTTGATTTTTTTTCTTCCTGGGATTTGCTGCTTGTTCTGCCATGGCCCATCTCTTATCTCCAGAAAAGCAAGACAGAAAATAGTTTCTTGCAAAACTTTATTTTAAAAAACAAAAAAAAAAAAAAGCTGGAATTTATTTATAAATAATCATAAAGAAAGAAATCAGCTGAAGTCCAAACATTGTTTCTGAATTCAGAGCGTGTAGGGAAAATCTGAGTTGTATGGAGGTGCTATTTATAGCTTTTATGTTCAGAGTTTATAGTAGAAATGAGTTTATAATGGAAAGTATGTCAGGTTATGACTGTGCCAGTACCTTTTTTCCAACAAAATCTAATTTGAGACATTTAAACAGAGGTGTTTGGAGTGGAGGACTAGCGTAGAAAAAGTTCTTGGCTTTTTTTTTTTTTTAACTTTTCTTATGACCAACGCGAAATCCTTCATTAAATATGTGTGCCAGCCCTTTTATAGTAATAATGAAGGGAATTCCTGAGCTTTTAAATAGCATCTGGCTGTGGAGCCTTTGAAATAGAGGTCACCCAGTGCTTCAGAAATTGAATGTGAGGAAGGAGCAGAGCCACAGCCACAGCACATCCTCAGCTCCTCATCTCACTTGGGCTTCTCCTTTTTGCTCTCACTCCATGATGAGAACTCTTGTCCCAATCAGGTGCTCAAAAATTGCTTTTCTCCACTCCCCTCCAGCTCCTCGCCACATTCTTGGAGTCAAAAAAAAAAAAAAAAAAAAAAAAATCCCCAAAATCTTGTTCTGTTGCCACAAGTGCTGTCCCCTTCCCATGGCAAAGAAGGTATCACATTTCTTTAATTGGTTTTCCCTGCAGCACATCTGAGGCTGAAATGCCTCTGGTGTCCAGGCAGGGATTGTTCTGTCCTGACACCAGCCAAGATCAAAGCCACATGCCCCAGGTTGGTCTGCAAGCACGAGGAAAATGCTCCTCACTCTGCATTTATACAAAACAGACCCCTGGCTCCAAAGATGTAAAAATCTGAGATTGAAACAGCAGGGCTCAAAGGCATTAATTCTGTGTGCTGTAATCTCCCAGTGGCAGGTTGGAGGTGAGAAATTTATCCTCTCTCAATGCAGGGTTCATATACATGTTCTTATGCCTGTGTCAGATCTAATTAGAGCTGTGACCTGGATTTTGGGGGAAAAGTCTTCTACTGTCCACAGCCTTTCCAGGGAGACTAGATTATTAAAAAGCACATCAATTAAATTTTTGCTTTTCAGATTATTTCATTTTGATGCTAGGAAAGTGCTTTTTAAATAATATCCGTTCCTCAAATTGACCAAAGAGACAGGAATATTTTCTATGATTGCCTTCATGTATCAGCTAATGGAATCATATTTTCTAATCTTCTGTTGTCAGTGACATTTTCTTTACTACTTTTTGCTGTATTAACACCTATGGCCCCTAAAATGAGAAGATATTCCCCCCTTTGGAGGTGCAGTTCCTGTGAGAATGTTGAAATAGATGTTCTACATGAGTAACCCGTTTTAGGAACAGATTAACCATCACACAGTTTTGAAGGAGGGGTGGGCATGGAGGGTCTGCTCAAGCCCATCCTGTGAGATTACACTCCCAGACAGCAGAGGGTTAATAATTTATAAATAAATATTCACTTTCTACTTGCATGAGTAGTCATTCTTTCTTCAGAGCAGATAAAAACACTCATTGATGCTTCAAGAGTGAAAAAACACAGGGAAAACATTTTATTGCAGGTTTTGTGTTTGGTAATTTCCCTCCTTGTACCCAGCAGGCACCTCTAGAGAGAAGAAGAGCAAATTCCTGAGCACTGGTTGTTCTAACCAGCTTTTACTGGTGCAGTCATGCCAGCCAAAAACTTACCTTGGTTTATCAGGGTATTATCAACACCCAAAGCTGGCATGGCCATCCATATGCCTGTAATATACAGATATATATTGCTTTTTGCAATGAACATTGATTTTGTTCACCAGCTGCTCCCAATTATGCTCTTGGAGGATTTTTTCCCCCCTCCTTACAGCTCTGCCTACACCTGTCAGCATCTCCCCACCTATCTAGCTACATCAACAAACCCTCTCCAGTGTAGATTAAACTTAATTAGAATTAGCTCAGCTCCCCATTCTGTCAGGCTGGGAGGTGGAGCTGTGCTAGGGTTGGTTTATGGAGACCTGCAAGGGGATGGGTTTGGGCATTTGGGGTGCTTTTTTTTAACCCCTGCTGCTTGGCTCTTTAAAAACCCTGGCAAAATACATTTAAAGTGCAAAGCCTGACATTTGGATGTAAAGGAATCTGTGCCCTTGGACCTCTGAGGAAGAAAAGAAATGAGCTGACCCCACAAGATTTAAGGTGCTGGTAAGTGAGAGGTCCTAGATCAGGGTCCCACACCCCATGTGCTCTGCACTTTTGTGTGGATTGGGAAATTTATACCCTGAGATGAAAGCTGGCTTGAGCAGGAGTCAGCATCTCTGATAATTTATTTGATAATTTATGGTCCTGGCAGAAAATCACAACCCTAACTTCTAAAAGCAATAAGGGATGATAAACCTTGATGATGCACAGATCCCTCATGGTTTGACAATACCTGAGGCAGGTGGGGTGTGGAGAAAAAGCAATTTTTTTATGGTTCTGACTGTGGAGTATCTGGGGCGAAATGAGCAGAAATACCAGATTTTCAGGGAAATCCTCAGCAGATCCTCCTGCTTTCCTCTCTTTCCTAGTGCCTACAACCCCTGCCATTAGCACACCAGAGGGAAAAACAGTCCTTTTTTGTCAAAACCAGCACTATGGGGCAGGGATTCTCCTTTCAGGCAGTTTTGGAGAGGCATTACTTCTACTGCTTCACCCCAATCCACAGTTTTGACTGTTTGGAGTGAATGCAGCTTATTATGGAAATTTTCCTGTTGTGTCTGAGGCAGGTATTTATGGTAAAACTCAGTGGAGCTTCGGTAAAAAAAAAAAATGGAGAATGGCTATAATGCATCAAGACAAAAATCATCCTTGCCCTGTGTCCAGTGATCACTAATAATTGCTTGAGGGAAGGATATCTATTAAAAAATAAATAGGCAGGAGGTGAGCAGACCTGTGTGTCTTTGTGGGATGTAGGGATGTCCCCTGCACAGTGTGACAGTCCCTGCCCTGGGGTGAGGATGAGCCCTGGAGGGTGTTTGAAGCTTTTGGAGAGCCAGGAATAATGTCTGTGCAGCTGAAAAACAGCCTGCACAGTCCTGAGGACATGAAAGCTCAGACAAAAGCCTGGCATTTATTCTGGGTGACTGTGGAACTGCTGATCCCTGTAATTAACTAAGTTTGGAGGAACTTGCAAAAGAAGTGAGTGAATCCTATCCATTTGCCATTAATTTAATCTTTGAAACACAACTCATTTTCAGCCTAACTAAGCTGGGTATTCTTGTTGACTAAGCAAGCATATGGCCTTGTCTGGCTTAAACCAAATCAATACAACTTCCTTGTTAATTGAGTTTCCCAGTTCAGAGATTGTCAAGAAAAACTGCTGTTGGGTTGATGTTTTGGTTTGGCTTGCTTTGGTTTTTTGGTTTTTTTTTTTGTTTGTTTGTTTTTTGGTTGTTTTTGGGTTTTTTTTTTTTCTGAAATATGCACTGGTTTACTTTATCTTGGGACTGACCACAAATAAGCAGATATTGCTGACAGACAAAAAAAAAGTGTCAGGCCATTTCATTTACCAATTACATCAATGTTTGTGTTTTTTTAATGTCTTCTATTTCACGTCACAACTTTACAAATTAAACCCTGTCCTTGTACTTTGGTTCTCTCAAACTCTTGGTATGCTAAACTCAATTCTCTCCTGTTTGTGGATTTCCAGGTATTATTTTTCCAAATGTATGTCTTTTTCCTGCTTCAGAATGGGTTTCCTAGGCATAGACTCTTCAATCATCTCTTCCTACATCTGAAAACATCTGAAACTAAAACATGAAGCACTTTTGTAATTGTACAAGGGGCACTAAACTGTCTGCTCTGCCAGCCTTTATGCCTGCACAGCTTAAGAGGTTTTTATTTACCATGACATGTTCTGCATCATGATTTTACCAAATTGTCCCGTTAATGCCCTGCTTTGCAGTTTCTCAGACTTGCCCAGACCATGGTGCTTTTCCTTTATGAGGATGTCAGACCAGGTTGGTTTGTTCAGGAAAGTTCCTACTTTTTTATTTTTTTCTTCTTTCTTTTTTTTTTTTCCTTTATATTTTCTTTTCTCTCTTTATATTTTTTTCTTTATATTTTATCTTTCTTTCTTTATTTTTTTTTCTTTTTTTCCCTTTTTTCTCTCTTCTGCATTTTTCTCCCTTTTTTTTCATTCTTCTTTTTCTTTTTCTGTTTTCCTTTTTTCCTCTTTTTTCTTTTTCCCTTTCTTTCCCTTTTTTCCCTTTTTTCCTCTCTTTTTCCTTTCTCTCCCCTTTTTTCTTTTTCTTTTTCTTTTTCCTTTTTTCCCTTTTTTTCTTTTTTCTTTTTCCTTTTTTTCCCTCTTTTTTCCCTTTTTTCCCCTTTTTTTTCCTTTTTTATGTTTTTTTTCTTTTTTTTCTTTTTATTTCTTTTTCCTTTTTTTTCTTTTTTTTTTTTTTTTTTTTTTTTTCTTTTTTTTTTCTTTTTTTTTTTGCTATCATCTTCTTTTTCGTGTCACATCTTTCATTTACAAGCTGAAATTACCATTATTTTCACAACTTAATACCCTGATTCACTCTTAGAGGTCCAGAGTGGGAGCAGACCTGCCACTTTCCTTATTTTCTGCCCCAGCTCTGGGATGTATGGGCTATATTCACATTCTGCACTGCAGTAGGCAGGCAGAAACCTCCTGCATGACCAAACCTTTCAGCAGCCAAGCCACAAAGTGCCTCCATTTAATTTGCAGATATTTAATGATGCTTATCAGGGGGAGCAGCAGTTGCTGCTTAAAGCAGAGTCCATTTAGGAAATTAGTGGAGTCAGACACTGTGAGAGGAGCCCAGTGGTGAGAAAGGTGCTTTGCTGGCAGTGCTGAGAGCAGGTTTGTGGCTCTGTGTGGATCAATAGGATGCTCCATCTGAATGGGTTTGGATTGTGTCATTATTAAGAGCATCAGCCAGGAGAGACTGGACCTGTCATAGGGGGAAGGAAAAAAAAAAATCTGCTAGAAATAGGAATTGATTGGCCTACTTATGCTGAGGGTTTTGTCAAAAATCAAAGGAACACATGTATACAAGAATGTAAAATATTCAAAAGAACATATACATATATATATATATATACAAGAACATATGTACACAAGAACAAACAAATAACCATAACCAAGTCCTCTCCTATCCACATTCCCCTTCACCCAGACAGTTTCTCTTAGAGCAAGCAAGCTCTGATTTAAAGCTAGCTGTCTTTCTTTCCTCCACCTTAAAATGCATTTATGAAGGCTGTGGAGATTTTCTACAGCTTAAAATTATATCATTTCCAGCTTAAACTTATTTATGGCCCCACTAGTTCTGCTCCCAAGTCTTAGCTGAAATATTCTTCAGCTTCTCTGGCATTTGCCCTCTGATATATTTATAGAGAGCAATTATATCCCTACTGAGGGGTGTTTTTGCCCAGACTAACCAAGACAAGCTCTTTGGCCTCCTTTTATAAACGGGATTTCTTTTCCTCTGGTTGCAGCAATAAACCCTTGCCTTGTCCTGTTCTGATCCACCTCCTCCCCATCTCAGGGATCAGGAATTTGGACACTCTGCCTGAAGGTGCTGCCAGTGCCTGGGAGAGGGAGCAGGGGGTGCCAAGGTGATGCTGAAATTCAGTGGCCACTCCAGCTCTTTGATGCTCCAGTGCCAGCCCTGTTGCCAAAAAAATTCCATTTTCTGTTTCAGCACTTCTGGAGGCCAACCACTCACTAAATCTGGTGCCACATTGCTGGTTCCCTTCCCTGGACTTCACTAGTGGTGCCTGAGGCAAAGTTTTAGGGTTTAGAACAGCTAAAACCCCCATGTTTTTTAAAATTCTTTGTCTCCTTAAACCCAGTTTCTTACTTCCCTGTGCTAGGTGATAATTCCCAGCGCTGAGTCACACCCAGTGTTCTGATCCTTTCCTTTTCAAGTCCTTATCCAGGCACTTTTATAATCACTTTTCACCTTATCAGGACTCTTCTGGTGTGATCCACCTCTAGAGAATCTTTTCTCCACTGCTTTTCTCCATTTGCTGCTCATTCTCATGAACGACACAGAGATATTTCTGCAGCACTGTCAGTTTGCAGCCTCAGTTTTCAAATCACTGTCCTGTCCTCCTGAGCCCAGTAAATCCTCTTCCTATTTATTTCTAGTGTTGCTGTTCACTTATTTATTTCAAAGTGCAGAACTGCAGTGTCTTGTCAGTATCTGCAACTGCAGATATAGAGTCTGAGCCTTTGAAGAAATACTAATTTCTGTCATCTTTCTCTTATCTGACTGACCATGGATGACTGTGTAACTCTCTGTTATCATTGCTGTAAACCAGCAAGAACCTTTTTTTCCCCCTCCTTTAAAAAAAAAATGAATCATGCATTTTTGGACCCAAACCAAAAAACTGGCTTTCAGACCATAGTTTGAATTTGGTGTATTCTTGCTATTGTTGATTCTTTTGTAAATCAAGAAAAAAAAAAAAAAAAAAAAAAGGTGTATGCATAATACTGAGGTGACACTGTTTAAAAGTTTGAAAGAGTTGTCTTTATGTGAAAATATTTTTTTACAAACATCCACAGTCTTAAAAGTGTTTATTATTTGTTTTCAGTTGAATTTAGCTAACAAGACTTTAACTAAACAATCATATGACTCATGTGTTTTTGCAGTGTTCTCAGGCCTAAGATACTGCAATAAAAAGACACTTAAGAAAAGCAAGGAAGGGGGGAAATGGTGCAAGTGGACATCTGAGTGTTCTGTGTGCAAACACATGGTTCAGCTATCACAGAGGCCTCAGCTTGTGGAAATAAGTGGTGTTTTCCAGTGGTGGGCTTGTGAAAGATTCCAAATCTGTTCTAGGTGCTGAAAAACTCATTTTTGCAGATAAAACTCTGACTGTAAAAATATTTATCTCCACAATGCTCTTTGAGCAACAAGAAAGCATCACCATGGTGTCACCAAAAGGGAGCCAGGAAATAGAAAATTAATCCCCCCCATCACTTCCACTTTCCCTTCAGGTCCCATGTGAAGGGTTGTACCCCCAAACCCTGAACCCCTGCCCTGACCCTGAGACCTCCCCCTCTCTGCAGAACAACTGATCTCAGTAGAAAGCATGTTTTGCCATTGATTGCAGATTAATTCAATTATGAGAATTTCTGGAAGAGTTGTGCTTTCACAAGTGATCCCCATATGGCTTTGATCTGGCTGCACCTCCCAGCCAATTCTCAAACACCAAATATCCAAAGAAAACTCACCTATGTTTGCAGAAAGGAGCAGATGTTTGATGAAAACAGTGCTGTTGTGAAATTAAAGTGTTTACCTTCTCAGAAGCAGTAACGGGAACTTGCACTGGCAATTTTAAAATATGCAGGGCATTGTATTATTGGTATTATTTCTTTATAAAAGTGAGTGGCTTCTTAAAGTCATTCTCAATGACATTGAGAGTGCAGACAGTGCAATTCTCAGACCACAAGACAAAAAAAAAAAAAAAAAAAAAGAAGGAGGAGGACAGGACTGAATTCTCATGGCTGGCTGGACAAGGAGTCCTGTTTTATGCTTTGCAACAGGACCCATGACAAAAATGTTATACTGCTAGTAATTCCTTACAGCAGGCTGGCACCAGCTCCCACTCAGGAAGTCTGGCAGTGCATCTGTTCTCTCACAGAGTGGTATCCTTGAAGGATTTGAAAAGCCTTGTTAGTGTTTTTAATTTTAATTTTTATATTGGTGGTGTGATCAGCTTGGCTGGGGAAAAGGAGTGGGGACTTGGAATGGTTTTGAAAGCAAAACCAGTCAGACAACAATTCAGAAATACAATTTAATAGGGAAAAAAAAAAGAAAAAAAGAAAAAAAAAAAAAAGAAAAATAAAATACTTGCAATAGTACAAAAGAAAAACCACTGACAGAGTCAGAATACAGCCTGACACCCTGCTAGTCATGGTGGTGATAGCAGTCCAGATGAAGTGGTTTTGTTGAAGCAGTGATCCTGTAGAAAGGTCTGGTTTTCCTCTGGAATCCAGTGGAAAGAAGGTGCCTTGGTGTCCAAATGTCAGTTTTTCTCTGGGTAGGAAAGGCTTGGCTCCTGCCCTGGCTGGAGCATCTCCCAGTGGGATGATGGAATTTTATCAGCCATGCCCTGGGACTCAGTGGCCATGAACAGGAGATATCTGCTGGAGGGAGGATGGGCTGTGGGAAGATAAAGATGATTGCCCAGCTGGTTTAAAGATGGCCCATGAGCAGAGAATATGTGCCAGGAAATAAAGATCACTGCCACACCCAGTTCTAAACAATGGCCCATTAACAGGAGATATCCCCCACACAGACAAGGATCCCTGCCCACTCTGGTTTAGCAGATGGTGATAAAATACATTTTGGGCACATCTTTACATTGTAACCTAGGAGAGGACTCCACCAAATTGAAAAGTGGGGGGTCAGAAAGGGGATGCTGCACCTTCCCTGGGGAGGCAGAGTGTCTGGCCCATTTCCAGACCTCAGAACATTATCATTACACAGACATTCCCATGACTTTTACAATATTTCCTAAGCAAAAAGACTGAACTTGAGGTGGTGATCAGATCACTTGGTTTGAGTGGCCAAAAAGTCTGAATGAGTTTGGAAACCAAAGCTGCCTGCAGTGACAGGGAATTTATACAAAGAGTATCAGTAGGTGGTTTATCTGCCCACTTTTGAATTAATTATTTTTTGTCACATTTCCAGAAAAGAACATTTTCTCTGTCGTCTTAGGGGGGCTTGAGGCTGGTTGGTGTTTGTAATTTTCTTTTCCACATGCCATAACAGTTTTTCCATCAAGGATATGCACATTCTTGGTGGGAGCTGAAGAAGGTTTGGATTGTCTAAATTCATCTTCTCCTTCAAAGTCCCATCACAATTTCAGAGGCTGGGAGGGCATGGGAGATCCCTGGGGGCACACATGGCCTGGATTGTGGGAGGGATGAGCAACCACTACCACAGAAAATGATGAAATGGGACTAAAAGTTAGAAAAACTCATTTGTGGTTGCACTGGGTGCTGTGACTGGCAGAATTTGGAGAGATGCTGCTTTGATGCTCAGTTTCCTGAAAATTGATAGTGGGAACTGTCAATCCTAGAGCCTTCCTACTCAAATATCCCCGTTTCATCCTAATTAATTAAATTTCAAAATGTCCACTAGCCTGAATGGGCTTTGAGTAAGTTATTTGATTTTTAACTGTGCACAAAAACCTCCAGAATTCTGTCTGACTGATTAAAAAACGTGGGTGGACTGGACTGGAAGTTTAAAGCGTTAAAACTGGCACAACCAGTTTAAATAGAGAAAAGGCAATTCAGAATCCCAAAGACAGCAATTTTAATGATAATAGCTAATAATATAATAATATTGTAAATAAGTTAAAAGAACAGTTTGTAAGAAACTGCCTGATGTTATTTGATAGATGAAATTTTTTTAAAATAATTATCTTAAAAAGACAGGCACCCAGCAGATATTCACCTTTGTCAGGGGTGCAGAGCACTAGAAATTTAAGACATTTGTGACCCTGAAGAAATCCAAGCATGCAGGAAAGAACAGAACCAGAAACACCAAAACCCTGGCAGAAAACCCCAAGGCAAATGGCCTTGCAGAAATTTTGCAGGAAAATATTCCTGCCACCAAGAAATCCCTTTGGAGAAAAGCTTTGGGTAATTGCACAGGACCTGGGGAGCAGAAAACCCCTGATGAAAATCCAGTTTTCCAAATATGACCAAAAGATACAGAAAATGAGGGGGAAGAGATCAAGTTTTCTACTGAGTCCCACTGACCTCCATGGTTGCATGCTCAAGAAGAGTTTTTGCTGAATAAAATGCCAGAATGCAAACACAATCTGTTTGTAAAAGCACCTCTTAAATTTTTTGAAGACCACTGATTAGTGGAGATGGAAGTAAAAGCTTTCCCCAAAGGAAGTGACTGCAAAAACATATGTCAGATTTATAACACAAAAAGCAAATTTTCCTTTTTGTGTTATCAAATAACATCCCACTGCCACACTTCTAGCAAAAACATCCAAATTCCTGAACTAAAAACATGTTTATTCAGAGCACTATTAAAATAAAATTTAGATAAAACAAACCAAACAAAGAAAAAAAAGAACAAAAAACCCCCAAAAAACCAAAAAACCAAAGCAAAAAAGCTACCACCACCTACCACAAAAAAACTCAAAAACAATACAAAAAAACCAAGCCAAACCAAAATAGATAAATAATACTAATAATAAACCCAAAAAAAACCACCCAAAACAAAAAATAAGCAAACATCAAAACAAGAAAAACTCCTAGAAAACTGAAGAAATAAAAACTAATGGAAGCACTGAGTGAACAGCATTCCTTCCAGGTAGACCTTAAAGCACATTTGCTTTATTCCTGATTGCATTTAAAACCTACAGTACCAAATTTTCTAGACCACCTGACCTTGACTCTACCCTACAAATAATGACAGAAGTGCTTCTGGAATAAATTCTGAAAAAAAAAAAATTCCATATCTGGTGCAAGGCATGCACTTCAGAGACCATAAAGACATTTTCTTTCTCTCAGCAAGCAATTTACCAGCATTCCTCCTGGTAAATTATTGGGCTTGAGGGGACTCCAGATGTGTTTGGGGTGTCCTGCTGCTTTTGCACTGAGCTGTTCTTGCCCCTGGCTGCAGAGCCACAGTGACAACCTGCTCTCCAGACAGACTGTCTGTCACCTTAGATGGCCCCAAATCTCACAGAGATTTGCCTGAAATGCTGCAGTGCCAAGGAAGAAGGAGCCCTTGGAATGTGACTTTTAAGTCATCCTAATAGAGAATATAAACATTATAATTCCTATGCCACCAATTGTTCTTTCTGTTTGCCATAGCACCAGCAAATTTTATTTTGGAAGAATGATTCTGCCCTGGGGAATCAGTCTGCTGAATCTGTCCTGCCTTCATTCCTTCAGCCTGGGGGACTTTCACTTGTTTTAGCAAAACAAGTGAAAAGCAGAATCCAGAGCAGGCATTGTGAGGGCAGTAATGGCAATAAATGGATTTTCACCAGGTTTGGTGAACTGAGGTCTCATGAAATTAATGCTTTATTTTAGCCTTTGCAGAGTGGAAGTTTCTGGAGGAGATGGAGGTTATTTAAATACACAAATGAGGTTATTAAAAAGCAGAAATGATGGGGCAAAACACAACCTGGGTCAGTCAAACACACACTTTCCTCCCACTGACCACACTGACCAGCTACAAACCCACTGTGACAACAGTCTGGGCTTCTCAGGGGGATGCAAACATTTTCCACACTGACAAAACAGCTCAGGTGCCCACAGCCTGGGGCTGAATTCCATTCTTGGGGTTTGTCTCAGCTGCCAAAACCCAGGGCTTTGCACACACAGATAAGATTTGATCTTTGGGAGCCTTGGGACAGGAATCTGTTTAATCAGCTGGATTGAATGTTCTGCTCCAAGTTACCAGCCTTAAGAAAAGCTGCTGATGGGAGTGTGTGAGAACTGCCTGGACTGGCCTTCTTCTTATTCCATTGCCCACCAGAAGTGTCTAAAGATGAGAGACCTTTCATTACTGCTGCTGCCACCTTTCCCTGAAAATACATATATTTTATTCCATTAATAGATATTTCTGTCTGCTTAACACTTCAGCTCCCAGATCTGAGCTCCAAAGAGAAAACCTGTAAAGGCTTATATTTTGCATTATATTTTACAATATATTTTACATTATTATTTATAGTTATATTTTACATTCTTATTTGTACTTATATTTTACAGTAGGCTTGTGCATGAGTGTGAATAGCTCACATTTGGGGGTTATTTAAATCCTAAATTTTCAAGAGTGATTTTATTGGTTCTGTTGCCTGTTTCAGCTGCAGCTGATTCCTTTACTTGCTGAGCCTCAGTGTATTAGATTTAGAATACTCCATAGAAAGGCAGAAAGTTTTATTAGGAAGCTAAGGAATTTGAGTTTCTCTTGTGCCATTTTCAGTTCAGGCTTCCACAGGTATTCCAACCCAGGGAAGCAAACATTTGATGTAAGACAAACTCACATGAGACAAAAAAATAATTCCTGTGAGCAAAAAACCTTCCACTTTAAAGGCTTTTAACTACTGACAGAAAGAGAATATTGAGGTAGGTGGCCCGTGTCCTCACAGAGTTAATGTTTGCATGTTCTGCAGCAGCTGCAAAAGTCAATAAGAAATGTTTTATTCCGTTCAGAACAGACATTGGTAGGCAATGCTGTTTTTCAGTGCTCTGCCCTTCAGAGAGATCTTTGTCAGTTATGCAGCCAAATTGCTTGAAAGCATTCTGTAAACTCTCAGAATATTATGTTAAAATACAAAAATTGGGGTTTTACAGCCTCTTAGTTATGCCAGTGTTAGATGAGTGAAGGCTGCATAAGTATTAAAGAAATACTGAATAATGTCAGAACTTCAAAATGCATCTGAGCAATTCTTGAGAATTTAAAACTGAATGTTGACCTTGAGCACTTCCTTTAGCCTTGAGGTTCTCTTTTTAAAAATATGTTTCCCAGCTTTTTTTTGTGTGCCTGTCCAGGGAGATAGCAGATTCATAAACTGCAGTGATTGAAACCAGTGTGAATTTCTGGAGGATTACTAATCTTAATTATTTCTAACAAAAAAATAAAAAAAAAGAAAAAAAAGAAAACCCAAGTCCCAGCCAAGGTTTTATTAATTTTAATATGAAAACATCCACACCTACCATGCCTCCCCCAAGGTCCTGCTGCAGAAATGGAGCCTGAGCTTCTATTGCTTTGTCTAGAGGCTGAGGATGTGGATTCCTCTGGCTAATTGCTTTTTGGATAACCTACAAAGCACCAGGGGTCATGTTTTTGTCCTGGTAATGTGTTCCTGGCTCAGTGCCCTCTCTCCCATCGTGGGGAATCCCAGGAGCAGAGTGGCACCAGGCTGTTCCTCACTCCAGGCACATGTCCTCACCTGCTGCAACACATGGCACAACCTCTGCCTTTCCAGAAACCTAAAATTCCATCATTTTTGGTGAATCCTAAAAAAAAACCCAAAATAAAAACCATGGAGGTGTGACTGTGGCATTGTGGGGTTGGACACTGAGGAAAAGGAAAATCAGACCTCCAGATCAGCACTGGGCTGCCTCTCACCTTGCTTGAGTGATGCTGTCACAAAAACACTCCAGAGGCACAGGTGGAGAACATCCCTCCATCCTGAAATTAAATCATTTTAGTTCATTATTAAAATAGATTGTAATGGTTCTGGGTGGAGTTTCCCCCATCACCTAAGGGTTGCTGTCCCCAGGAAAAGCCCTGTGGCTGTTTCTCATCACTAGTGCCACAGAAAAGGGAAGATTTGTGGCAAGAAGTGAAATCAAGGTGTCAGAGACCTCCTAAGGTTGATCTACTGAGCCCCTTTGGGCTTTTACTCACTCACAGAGCCCAGAGGGGGGTTTTTCCACATAATTATAAATTTGGTCCATTTACATATCAGGGATTAATCCTCCAATTACAGCTTCAGGTAATGAAGTAATTTACCCCCAGTTTGCTCCCCCCAACTCACTTTTGTTTATACTTTTTGGGTCCTGAGGCTGTGGGGCATCCTTGAGTTTCAGAGGAATTGTTCTGTCTGACCAAAAAATGAAGACAACAACTCACACTCTGTACAGAGTTCAGAGTTATACACTAAAGCAGTACAGGATTTTAAAAAACATAAAATCTAAAAATCTTAAAGCACCAGAAGGAGCATCCAGCTGCCTGGAGTGACCCTCCCTGAGCCCAGGCTGGGGCTGATGTGCTCTGGAGGGATCCACAATCTGTCCTTGCTCTCTCAGATGGAGGTCACCAGCCTCCCAAGCTTTCCAGGAAAAAAAAGAGGGAGTGGCTGCAGAGCCTGGACTTGCTGAGCTTGGTCCACCTGGGGAAGAGTGCAGCCAGCACTTGTCCTACCTCTAGGCACTGCTCAGGAAGGATGAAGGGATGCTGAGCTGGCTGTGAGGAAATGGAAGGGCAGGCAAGTAAACGTGCATGTTGTGGTGTGGGGGAAAGGGCAACAGCATTTCTGCATTTCAGTCTGTAGCAGAGGTTGGTTCAGGTTACAGGAGTTTATTCCAGTGTTCAGATCTTGAAGCACTTCAGGGTTTGTGTCTGTTTTTGTGTAGGGGATTGCTTTCAAAACTCGCAATTTTTATGTGTTTCTAGCTCTGATAGAGGAAAAAAAAAAAAAAAAAAGGAGGAAAGGATTATCTCTCAGCATGAGAGAAAAAAAATCATATTATTAATGCCACCACAATTTGATGACTCAGAGGGGGAATCCTACAATCATGTAAAAGCAAAGTTGGTAAATGGCCACCTTTTATTTCAAGGGATCAGATTCATAAAAATCCCAGCCACAAAACAGCGACAGCAGCCCAAACCCTCCCGTATTTTACACCTCCTTTTCTATTTCAGGTCCTCATTTGCCTAATTAGCTCTCAGGGGCTGGCAGAGCTTTTCCCTGCAGCTCTGGGCTCTGCTGACTGCAGACCCTGCCTGGCACACTCAGCCAGTGCGTCAGCATTCCAGGTGGGAATGAATGAAAAATCAGCCAGGGCAGCTGCAGTGGCAGCACATCCCACCCTGACCCACCCTGTGCATGCTTTCAAACATTTGCATGGTGTGTTTAGGCACCTTTTAAAATGGTAAGTGGATCTGAAGTGAAATTGATCTCCCTAGTCAGCCTAATAAATGTTTTGTCATCTTCACTGCTTAGCTCCAGCAAATTTGCCACCCTTGACTGATAAATTAAGCTGCAGGCTTGATTGAAATGCCAAAACCTACAAGAAGATTGTTTCAATCTTGAAAACCTATCACCAGCAGATTGCATCATGCAGTGGGTATAGATACAGTCACAGAGCTTTGATTGTTTTAATTGTATTTGCAGATCAGATCTAGAGCAGGTCTGCAAAATCAAAAGTACACCAGAACCTCTTTTGAAACACAGGTACTACTTGTGTGTGGTCTTGCAAGGAGTTTGACTCAGGAATATTTTTCTGTGCACTTTTTAAATTCATTTTTCTTGCTGCATTTCTGCATAGGCAGAGTTAAATATGGACTGCCAGTCTCACTTAGTTAAAGTCCACAATAAAATGGTCTAATATTCTTGCCTAAAAAATTAGCAGCTGTTGCAGCTTCTGTCAGCTGAGTGGGTTCAATACAATAAAAAAAACCCTACTAAGATCACTGCTCTAACAAGTTGTGCAGTGCAACACTGTAAAAGGTTTCCAAAATTTCATAATCCTCTGTATGTGATGCCCTTACAGTGAAGAAGATTCTTTTGGCTGTAAAGATGAAGAGTCTGCTTTTTCTGGTGCTGATCTCTGCCTGTTGGGCTGAACCTCACCCTGGCAACTCAAGTCTGGATCATGAAAGAATTGTTCACATTCAAGGTAAGGAAATAAGTGAGAAAATACCAATATTTTCATATTGCAGAGGCAAACAGTTTAAAGTGCTTTATTATCCTTAATTTATTTATTTATTTTTAATGCTGTCACATTGTTTTTTAAATAGTTGTATTACCAGTGACTAAATGTTTTCTTTTCTGGTTGTGTTGCATTGTTATTTATCCTAAGAAAAGTGAAAAAAAGAAGAAAGTTTCACTGTTTAATAGCACTTAGTCACAACCTTGCAAAGGTTAGTGAGTAAAGTACAGCATGATTTAAGACAAAGAGAAAAAGCATGCATCCTAAAGTAATAAACAACTGCAGTGGGTTGGAATAGTTTAGTTTATTGTAGAATAGATTTAATTTTAAGAGCTCTGCCATACACAGTTCCCCACAGCACAGAAATTTACTGCTGTGGTTTATTTTAAAAGACTCAGCACATCAGAGATCATAATTGGGCAATGTAAACCAGGAAAAAAAAAAAAAAAAAAAAGTAACTTACCCTGAAAGAAACGTGCCTTTCCTCATAGCTTTAATTCACACTAAATATTATCCTGGCCTTCTGCATGGTCCTGTTTGGATTGTGATTGAGTCCAGAGATTATAGCTGTGGCAGGATTTGAGCCTGCAGCACAATGCAGCTGTTTTTTCAGTCGTTGAGGGTTATCCTGCATAAGAAGAGTCAGGGGGTTTCTGCAGTAAGGGCAGGCAGAATGAGCAGGGATTTTCCTGCTTTCACCTCTGCCTTCTCAACCTGGCTAAAATTAAATTTTGCCAAATTAAGAAATGCAGAATTACTGTCCCTTTTCTCTTTATCTCTCTCTTTCTTTTTAAATTTTGATTTCTTTCTGTCAAACAGCCAGAAAAATTGTGTTCTTTCAGTTTGTGTAAATATGAATTCCCAAGCCAGAGCAGTATACCAGGAAGGGCTGAACATCCAGGAGTTCACAGGAGAGTCACAGGAGTTAAAGGCACCCTGCACCTATTAAAACAGGGATTTTCAAGGTCAGGGAAGGAGTAACAGACAGCTGCTCTCCCTCTGAGGACACTCACAGGATGAAGGTCAAACAGCATGTGTTATGTCAAAATGAAGATTGCTCTGAGAGGATGAGCACTTGCTCCCCAGGGCAAATCCCAAATCTGACATCCATGTCTCATAAACATATATTCTGCCTTTCCCTGTGTAATGCAGCTTTTTGTCTCTGAGCTTTACCTTTTTGGGAAATTAAATCAGTGTAATAGTCAGGGCTCTAGTGCAATTCATGAGTCATGCATGTCAGTTGCTAACCCAAATAATTCAAAGCTAATAAAAGTTTCAAGGTGAAACCTTCTCCCTCCCCATGCAAACTCACCTGTACCCTGAGTTCATTCCTTGAAGGAGAGCTGGATAAAGATTTAAATTTGAGCTCTACAGGCTCTGAATTTCACAGGCAGAACACAAATCAAAGACACTGGAGCTGCTTGGGACGTGGCACTTTTGCTTCTGATTTTTGCCATTCCTCTCTGCACTGTGGATCCCACCAGGGCTGGGATCTTTCCCTGCCCAATGCTGCATTAAAAGATTTAAAATCCTACAGCTGGAGATGGGGTGGAGATCAGGGAAGGTGTTCAGGTGTGATTTTCTATCATATTAACACATCCAGCATCCCTCTGCACAGCTGAAATCCAGGGGATGTGGGGCTGAACTCTGCCAGGGTTGCATGGTTTGGGATTATAAAAGGTGTATTTAACTGCTCACACAGAGGTGAAAGGGATTTCCTGAGGCAGAGAAGGAAACTGTGTCATATTCCCCATTCTTTACACCATGCAATCTCCTGCAGGCTGGGTTTAATTTGTTAAAAAGCCAAAAGGGCTCTGCACCCCACTTTTCTGGTATGGAAAACACCCTCCTAATTCTCCACATTTATTTTATGCTCTTATTCTCCAGCTGTTCCTTGGCTTCCAATAATATTTTTTCTTTTTTGATGCTCACTTTAGAACCTCAATAAGATAGCACCATATCCCCACAGCTGTCATTTGAGTGTACTTTGTCAAATTCTTCCCTGAGTGTATCACCTCCTGATCACTGCACTAATTGCATACTGTAACCTGAAAATATCAGGAACTCATCCTTACACTGGTTCTCATCTGAATTCTTACTCCTGGAGTCCACCCAGCCAGGACTTCATTTCAGATAATATCCTAATTTGGCTTTAGCATTTCTGTTTCCCACTTAACAATGCTTTTGTTCTTCAGACCTTGGATCAAATTTGCTGCTCCCAGCTGTGCTGATCAATAGTCTGTGGTGATAGACAGTATTCAGCACTCAGTCCCCCTCACTGCCTCTTGAAATTGACAGCTTTATATCAATAATATCAATTTATATCAGTAATTCTTCATACTAGACCTCAAAAAGATGGGTTTTGCATTCAGCATTAAATGTTATCCTACTTTCTACACCCTTCTTTCTTCAAATATTTTAAATACCTTCTCTCCTCCCTTCAGTGCCGCTCAATAAGCCACATGAAAATTTTATCTATCAGTCACAATTACTTTATAAGGTGAAGCTAGTGGAAATATTAAAGAAATATTAGAGAAAGAAGTCAGTTCATTGACCTTTTTCATGTATTTTCTTCCATATCACTCAATTCCCTAAGCTCCAAGCAAATGATACATCACATTCCTCAGCCTTATACATTTGTTTTTTTATATACCTGATATCAGATTACTCTGATTTTCTTTGGCAAATATCTGCTTGATCTTATCAATCTTTCTAGTACTGACTTCATTATTCCTGTTGTTGAACAACTTTCCTTCAAAACTTGTTCTAAAGTCTTGTTTGCTGCTGAGCTCAGACTGATTAGCTGGTTAATGGTTGAGTTACTTTCTTTACATGAATTTGATATTTTGCTGCTGTCCAGAACCACTTGGTGCTGTCCTAAAATGCCAGTAGGTTTGGGTACCCCAATTTTCTGCCCCTCCATCGGTGTAAAATCTCCTCAGACCCCTCTCAAACTCAATGTTTGTCAACCAGAGCAAATTTATTTCATAAATTGCTGTTGTCCTGCAATGATGCTTTGCTTTCAAAAGCCCACTTTCTGGAAAAGAGAGTTTTCTGTATTTTTACTAAACACTTTCCCAGTCTCTAACAATGCAGTAGCCATAGTTCTATGCCTGTGTTCTCTTTTAAATATTTCAGTTTTTCTCTGGAAATCATTTGCTGTTTTCACCAACAGCCCTGTTCTTGCTGACAGTGTCAGTTCTAGCTCCTGGTTATCTCTTTATTGGTAAATAATTTGCTTGAGCAAAATTTCTCATCTGCAAGACAGTTTTACCTCCCAAATTTTCACAGTGTTTTCAGTTTATTTCCTCTGTCTCAACTGCTTTTCTAATATATTTTCTTTCTCCTTTGGTTTTATTCCAGTATCCATGCACAAAAATTTATAAAATTTGTGAAGCTGCATTTTATGTCTTCTGTGGCTGTATTTTCTTTTTCTATTTTCTTATCTGAAGCCTGTGGTGGATTTCATGGTTTTGGTCAGGCTGCTTGACCCTGTCCCCTTTCCCCTCATAGTTTGTCATTCCAGTCTCACTTTTGGGAAAAAAAAAAAAAAAAAAAAAAAAAAAAAAAAAAAAAAAAAAAAAAAAAAAAGAGAGAGAGAGAACTGTATTTAGGATTAAAAAAAAAAAAAATTAAAAAGACACAAAAACCCTGTGTGCCTCAGGGAGACACTAGTTTCACTCTTCAGAAAAAGCCACAACCATAAACTAAATAATCTGGTGAGTGCAAAAATGAGTCCCCACAATACCCACAAGAAAACAACATCTTGCTCCCAGCATACCAATGCAATTAAGGATTCAGATTTTTTTTTTTTCCTGAGGATCTGCAGAGTCTGTCTGACTCATGAGAGAAGATGATTCCTTTCAGTGTCCACTTTGTCCATCTCTCTGACCTGCTCGTGCTGCTGCTCAGTGACCAATTATCCAAAAAAAAGACAGAGAATCCCTCAGAGAATAGGGCACTCCCCTGGGTGTAGCTGCTCTGAGAAATAGCAGAGTTGGCTGAGCCACCACAGTAATTCCTGAGTTAATTACAAGAGCAGACAGAGCCTTTAACAGGATTCCAGTTTGTGCAGGTTGGAGAAACACGAGAAAAGGCAGTGAAGGGAACATAAAGTTTGGTTTTTGAGGACCAAATTTAACATTTATCTTTCCTCTGAATGTGAGAAATTAATGTTATGCAGCGTTTTCCTGTGTATGAGGTGCAAGTATGCACCCCTTTGCCTACAGATTCTCTGTACAGGTTTATTTATGCATACAAAAGAATATTTTAACATGGAATGAACAGAAAACTTTTTAGTGCTGCCCAATTGAAACAAACAAACAACAACAAAACCCTAAGCACAAATAAGTTAAATCAATTATCACATAAGAAAAGCAGAGGAAGTCTTTGACCAACTTATTCCCCAGTACAGTGAGTTTTATTTACAGTCCATTTATTTTCCTTCAAATCAAGTCAGCACCATCAGAGAGCAAGAATCCAAACAGTTTCTGGACCAGCCAAACACATGAAAAGAGATTAAATTCACTGCTCATCTCACCTCTTACACCAATTCTTATCTGATCAAGATAATCTTGATTATCTTCATGCTTTTCCACTTTTCTTTTGACTTCTTCTTCTCACCTTTCTGCATTTTCCCATTTTCCACGACACTGACATTTCTTTCCATTTTCTTGCCTTTATGTTTTCTGCTTTATGTCTGGGTTTTTTTGGTTTTTTTTTTTTTTTTTTTCTTGCCTTTTTGTTTTTCCATTCAGGACAATTCTGAAGATGAGTTTTGCTGTCTCTTGTTGCAATTGAGCTGTTTCTTTGATTTCCACACAACCTGCTTTCCTCTTCAGGTCGTGTCCTGCTGCAACAGCAGGGGACAGAAAAGGCAGCAGGGAGCAGAAATTCCACCTCCTGTTGGAGTGTGCTCTCACTGAAGGCATCCTGCACTGCTTGCCCTGCAGTGATAGGTGCCAGGATATTTGGGTTATGAAAAAAAAAAAAATAAATGTTATTACAGAAACACGGGGATTCGCACGGAGCGCAAATTTAAAACAATTAATTTTCCTTTGCTGGTTACATCAGTGGAATTCCATATTTATAAACAGAACTCAAGGGGCTGGAAGGGTTTGTAATATTTGTGGTATTAAAGATAATATTTGATACTTTGGTTTTATCAAGCAGTCCTCGTGCCACCCATGAAGATTTACCTCAGTGAGGAAGGAGTGCAGAAATCAATTTCCTTGATTTCTGCTCTGCCCTGTGACACCTGATCTCCATGAAATTTATCTACGCCCAAGCAAAACACACTTAGAAGTTATTTGAGGCAGTAATTTAGAAGAGATGAAGTTTGTTATTTCCCTGATGGTTTTATGTGCTCCCAGGTCTCCTAGAAACATAAACCTGAGTTAATATGTCCTCTTTAACAATCCTCTCAAAGTGTTACTCAATTTGAGGAGATGAAATCAGCTGAAAAATGTTTTATTTCAGCCTTGTAATGTCTGTTGCCAAGACAGAATTTTTTTTTCTCTGCCATATATAAACCAGGTATTTTTAGCTGTACTATTATTTGGAGACTGAAGCTTCTAACTAAGATTTATCCAGCATTTCTCTTACCAGTTTTATATCAAAATTTAAGAGGAATGTGTTGGGGCTGTTCTATCCTGTCTGTTCAGTTGGATTCTTGCCTTTTCTTTCTCATGACACAGCAAAACTGCATTAGTGCTTGAGCCAGAAAAAAAGTCTTTTACCAGGCTTACAGATGATACATAAAATATTTTAGGATTTTTTTTTCCAAAAGCAAAAGTAAAAAGAAGGCAATTAGCTAAAATACATATAGAAAAATGTGCCCTGTGTGCAAAATTGTGTGTAACTCCCCCTCATGTTTTTCCTCAGTATTCTTTGAGTGGTATTAGTACTATATTATATATTGGTACATCAATATATTAGTATATCGATATATTAGTACATATACTAGTAAATATTTGTACATCATATATATTATATATATTAGTACATATAATCAATAATGCACTTTTCTACACACTACAGCAAAAGGGAACCACTGTTGTCACAGAAAATATTATGAATTTAAAGTAAACATTTTAGATTACAAAAAAAACCCCAAAAATTGGAGATAAAAACTTGCCACTGCTGTGGGAAGAGTCAGGATATTTTAGCATGAGCTCAAGTCCCTGGTAACCCCACAGGAAAACCAGAAAAAAACTCTGTGTTTATCTAAAGCAGAATGGCACAGGACATTTTTTAACTGGGGCTTCTTAATAGCATGGAACAGTTAGGTAATATATGAATTTATCTGGCATAACCCTTCTGTGATATCATCCCCTGTTTAGGATTTTGTTTTTTTCTGTCTGGAAAAATGCACATTTTCTTCTTCCACTGCCTCTTTGCAAGGCACTCCATGAAAATGCTGCAATAATCAATTTTTGTGGCCAGCTCAGCATAAGATGAAGTGGATGAAGCAGATAAAGCTGCTTGCCAAGGGCTGGGGTGTGACTCATCCTC
The DNA here is from genome assembly GCF_903797595.1 of Erithacus rubecula. Lineage (NCBI taxonomy): Eukaryota > Metazoa > Chordata > Aves > Passeriformes > Muscicapidae > Erithacus > Erithacus rubecula. The sequence continues at coordinate 518,564 of NW_027636395.1, forward strand.
TCTGCCCCACACTGTTCTTGGCCCTCCAAACCTGGCTTGCCATCATTCTGGTGTGCACAACCCACTTAAGGGAGAAAAATAAAAAAATAAAAAAAAAAGGAAAACAGGAGAAAACCCCCTCAGCAAAAGTATAGTTAAAAAATACACACCAAAAAATAAAAAAATTAAAAAATAAAATAAAAAATTTTTAAAAAAAGAAAAAAGAAAAAAAGAAGAAAAACCCACACAAAAAAAACCCAACAAAAAAACCCCAAACCAAAAAAAAAAAAAAAAAAAAAAAAGCCCCCACAAAAACCCCCAATAATATTAATAATAATAGTAATAATAATAATAAATTAAGCCCAAAATAACACAGCACAACCCAACAATCAGCCCACAACCAAAAAGACAAGCAAAGTTTGAAACTTGCCCAGCAGTAAAATTTGGAGCTAAACCAATAAGGCAGCAGGTGAGACTGAAGTGAGAGCTCCAATAGAGCAAATCCACCTTACTGTCCTTGAAATGGGCACCACACTGACCAGCACCAAGGGTAGAAATGGACAAAGCAGTAACAACAAGAGGAGGAGGAGGAAGAGGAGGAGGAGGAGGAGGAGGAAGAGGAGGAACAGAACTGGTGCCCAGCCAGTGCCTTATCATTTAAATATCTTTTCTGCACTTCACACCAGGTTTAGCACTGCTGAGAAACAGCAAAGCCAGCCCAAAAATCAGCATTCTGAGTGAGTTTTCATTTCAGTCAGGCAGCCTCTCCCCTGCATCCTGGGGAGAGCAGCTCCCAGGGTAATGTGCTGCCCTGCACATCTGGACATCTTCTGCACCCTGGACAAGCCCTGTTCCAGCCAGCCTGCACTGTGCTGCCCTTGGCATCCCTCTGACTGCACCAGGGGGATCAACAAAAGGCCACAGTCTGTCAGAACCACTGGTGGGGAAGCAGGAGTGGAAAGAATATTGCAAATGAGTCACCAGTGTGGCCTGGCTCTGTGCTAACAGCTGGGCTGCTGCCTGTGTGGCCATGCAAAATGTGCCTGGAAGGGTGAAAAGCCTCACCTGGGAGACCTTCCTCATCCCAATTCCCACCTTGGAGCTGAGACCAAGTCACCAGGGTGTTGCCACCTCTGTCCCCAAGAGAAGGAGCACCTGGGATCTGTCCCAGGAGTGACCCCTTGGTCCTGCCTTGTCCCCAGACTGTACTGTTTGCAAAGACAGCTCCTTAATGAGGGTTAAACCCTCTTTAATCCAGGGGTTTCAGAGGTGGCAGAGTTGTCTGGTGTTCACCTCACAGTTTTTCTGGTGGTGTTGCTGAAGGAACCAGTTCTGGGGAAGAAGTGTGATCCTCCTCAAGTGACACCCATCAGACATTCCTGGCCATTCAGAGACAAAATTAATTGTATTTAGGAGTATTAAGCTTGTAGGAATGCCCATGAGGGGAGCAGCCAGGGAGCTACCACCCCTCAAATCAGTGTTTCCTCCATCTCCCATCTCTGTTTCACAAGCAGATCCGTCCTTGTTTCACTAAGATAACCCAGGAAGGAGAATGCACTGCTCATTTGAGCTGAGTTTCACAATAGAGACAATTATGTATTTTAAATGAAGGGTTTCTGGTTTGCTCTGTGTTCAGTTTCTTGTGGGTTTGGGGTTTTTTTAATTTGTCAGCTCCAGGAAAACCAAGACCATTCATTTTGCCCCTCTCCCAAAAACGTGCAGTTCAGGTGGATTTAGCCCAGTCTCTCACTGGCTACTGCATAATAAAGACCTCTAGGCCTCTTGCCAAACCCCTGTCATGTCATTTTTAATACCAAGTCCCTGCTGCCTTCCTGTTTTCTAGCCCAAACTGTGCCTCATTCTGCCTGACATCTGCTTTTCCTCGAGAGCCAGAGATCCTCCCTCCTCTCCCAGATCCTGGAGAAGCAGCAGCACCAATGTCATTTTCTTCCTCTCTTTCTTTCCAGTGAGAAGGGCACATCATCCCATTTTCTGTAAAAAAAAAGGAGCTGGCTTTTACCAAGCCTGGGGGTGGAGGCACATTTTAAGTGTCACATCTCCTTTGCAGCATCCATGGCCAAAGGAGATATTCCAGAATGAGAGAAACCTTTCCTTTCCCAAATTCTGCTCTTTACAGCTCCTGAGACTCAGGTGATGGCTCAGAGGGCCAGGGGAGGAGGAACAGCCCCAAATTAGGATGCTGGAGTCAGAGGTGACAGTGCTCTGGGCAAGCCTCCAGGACTGCTGGCACGGGCACAGTTGTTAGAAAGAGTGAGCATTAACAGCCTGAGTCAGAGCCTCCCTCCTGCCCCAGTCCCTTCTGCTAATATTTATTAACTTGGCTATTTCAGTGCTAAAGACCCAGCACAGCTGAGCTCTGACTCAGATTTCTTGGTAATTACCACCCCAAAGCACAACATTTCTCCTCCCAGGGTGGACAGAGGACTGTGGAACATCTTTGTCCTCCAAGGAAACAGGAAAATTTGCAGACAGGCTGTGCTGGCTGCCTTCACTTTCTTCTTCCTCCTCCTCCTCCTCCTGTGGAAACTGCTGGTGAGGTTTTCCATGGTGCCTTGCCTCAGATCACCTCTCTCCTTGGATGCTCTCCTTGGAAAGAAGATGGATTGTTGGAGCATCCCTGAGCCTCTGGAAGAGAGGGCAGTGAGAAAAACATCATCTAAAAGGGGCTGTAGGTGACCTGCTCTGCAGCTTTGGTTTTTCATCAGGCAGGAAAGTGTTTCACCCTTGCAGCTCCTAAATTTTCTCATTCTTGAGGCAGCCTGAGCCCTGACCTGTGCAGGGAGCAGCAATGCTCTGCACACAGCACCTCCCAGCAAAGAACTGTACTTTTGGGATACCTGTTTTCACTTTGCACTCAGCAAGCTTTGTCTTTGCCATTTGCACCCTCAGAGGTGTTTGCAGGAACACAAAATGCTGCATTCCCTGGGGTGCAGCTTGGTGCAGCAGTGACAGAGAGGGAAATCCAGCTGAGCCTGCAAGTTGAGGCAGATATTTCATTTAACCACAGACCTGTCACCAGCACTCAGAAGCCTGGGACTGTCTGGAGACATTAGTGATCCAAAATTCTCCCTGCACGCCTCTCAGGCTGTGGACACTCCACAGATTGCTGCAGTGCTGTGGACAGACAGCTGGAGGGGTGGGATGGACACTCCATCACCTAAACTCATAACCTAAACCCTGTCATCCCTCATCCATCCCACTCCTTCCCTTCCCAGCCACCCACATCCCCCTGATTGATGATGTTTATCCATCAGAAACCATCTCAGATTCACCCCCAGCTACAGAAAATTGCTGCCAGCCTTCAGGGCCATCCCCTCAACAGCCTCTGATTTTTGGGAGCTCATCCTGCTGGATTTGGGGAGAGCCAGGCTGAGCCCCAGGGTTGGGAATCACATTTTAGGCACCACAGTGACTTGCTGAACAAGCACAGGGGGTTGCAAAGTGTTTCTCCCCTTTGTCCTCTCCAGAGTGAGGTTGGTGGTGCTTACCCAGTGAGCTGGTGAGTTTTTGGGGGGTTTTGGTTGCCGTCTCAGTGGTCCAGGACTGCAAACCCAGCAGGAGAGCTGAGCTTGCTCAATCAGTTTTGCAAACTTTGCACGAGGAGAGAGGCAAGAGATACTGAAAGGAGGAAAAATTCTCATTTTTGGGTACGTCTGCTGACTAGCACATGAAATCTGCATTTTCCAGGGTATTCCCAAGGCAGCACAGCCTGAAAAAACCCCAGAGACCCAGGGCTGGGAGTGAGCACCTGCCTCAGCTGGCTGTCCTAAGCAAATTTATTTTACAGGGCAACATTTGCTGTGGTGACCTACTAGAGGGTAGGAAAGCAGGAAACCTGGTGAGGAGGAGAGGAGGCAGAGAGCCGCATTCAGGTTTGCATGCAAAGTGAGATCAAAATATAAAAGATAAAATAGTGACAAGGTTTAAGGAGATCAGAAAAGAAAAAAAAAATAGATGGGGAAAAGCCACATTGAGATGATGAAAAAGGTGGACAGCAGAGGATCAGGTTTTACATTTGAAGATCAACTAGATTTCCTTGATCTGGTCAGAAGTGGAACTTATACTTAAAAGTTAGAATAAAATACAAATACAAATGCCTAAAATGTCTATTTTAGAATTTTGCTGGCACTTTCCCTGCCTGTATAAATAATGCTGTTTGATACATTAATGGTTTTCCTGCTTTGTGAGTAAGACTCTCTGCATCCCAGACTGTGAGGAGCTTTATGTGCAGCTGCCTGAATAAGCCAAATCCCTCCAGAAAAATCAAATTATGAAGATAAAAAATACAGCATTGTCAGACAACTCCTGAGCAAGGAAAATATGGGATGTGCTTTGGAGCCTTTTATGTGTGATGGCATTCATATATCAGCAGTACAACTCTGTAAATCTGTTTACACAACCCCCTCTTCATGAATGTAGGATGGTCTCTGCCTGTGTGAGAGGCACTGAGATGCTTTCAGCTGAGCAAATAATCATTTAAAACTGGTTTATTTCTGCACAGGTCCAAAATGAGGGGGGGGGGGGGGGGGCGACAACATCCGCTTTGTAAAATTTATTCGCCGATGTGAAAGTGAAGTGAATTTCTGGGAGGTGGTTTTTTTTTTCCCTCACAAATTTCCCCCTTCAATCCTACAGAAAACGGGCCCCGTCTCCTCGTGGTAGCAGAGCAAGCCAAAATCTTCTCCCACCGTGGTGGCAACGTGACTCTGCCCTGCAAATTCTACCACGAGCACACGTCGGCCGCCGGCTCCGGAACGCACAAAATCCGCGTCAAGTGGACCAAACTCACCTACGATTACCTCAAGGAGCTGGACGTGTTCGTGGCCATGGGGCACCACAGGAAGAGCTATGGGGGATACCAGGGCAGGGTTTTCCTGAGGGAGAGCAGTGAGAATGATGCCTCGTTGGTCATCAGCGGCATCAGGCTGGAGGATTACGGGCGCTACAAGTGCGAGGTGATCGAGGGGCTGGAGGACGACACGGCCGTGGTGACCCTCAACCTGGAAGGTGGGTTTAGCACACAGTGGGTCAGGGGGGGCTCTGAGTTCTTCAGGGAGAAGTCAGAGTGAAGGGTTGGGTAGGTTTTAGTGGTTCTAGTGAGTGAAAGGTTTCAGTGCCACGGTGAAGGTTGAAGCACACTGATGTCTTCAGTGGAGGCTCCAGGCCCACAGTTGTAGGCAGGACTTAGACATAATAAACCTGTAGTAAGAATATTGCTGACGTTTCTCAGATAGAAGTGTAGTTCTATATGTAACCAACGTGCTAAGAAACTGGAATCCTAATAGGTTAAGGAGTGGTGGTCTGAGCTTGCACCTTAGCTTGTTGGAAAAGTCCTACATAAGACTGTGCATTGAGAGAGTTGTTGCTTCTAGCCATTGCTGCTTTTAGCCATTCTGGCTTCTAGCCATTCACTTATTGCCAGCTGCTTTGCCATTGCTTTTTGCCATTGCCTGTTGAGACTGATGTGCTTTGTAATAAATAACCTTTTTAAATATTAGCAGCTTTGCTGATATAAGATACGCAGCGAAGTAGGAGCCAAGAGCTCAGAGTAGGAGTCCAAGAGCTCTGAAGTTTTGTGCCTGTAGAGCACCTGGAGGTCCAAAGAACCTGGTGACACCTGAGCCACCTTTAGAGTCAGGTTGGCCTGGTGTTAGGGAATTCCTGCTTTTAATTTTATTTTTTTTTTCCCTTCCTGGTGCTGCTGGCATTGTGTTATCAGATGTCGCATTGCCACTGGCAGTGTGTTGTGTGATATTGAATTATCAGGGATTTTGTGTTGTCAGTGATAACAGCAAGCTGAGGAGGCAGAATTTGTTGTGCTCTGGGGAATCTTGGTCTGGCAGCCCATGACAACAGTCATAAATAAGAACAACATTAGGGCTACTATAACTTATGCTAGCCCACGGCGTGTCCAAATTCCAGCCAGACCTGGTGTGAGAGGAGCCAAAAAAGGATGAGCAAGCAGAGTATCAAAAGTTCCAGATGTTCTTAATTTGCTCCTGTCATTCTGCAGAAGCCAATGCATCTTTTTACCTAGGTGAAATTATGTCAAATTCCCCCTCCCCAGTAGTAATTTGATGAAACTTTGGGATATTATCAGGCAAAGGCAAATCTTTTAGAAGGTAAAAAAATGTTACAGTAGTTATCCAGAGACAGTGGGTTTGCATTTTTCCAGCCTTAAAATTAGATAAATTAGTTCTTTATATTGCCTACCAGGACAACTCCTACATGTAGTGCCTAGTAAGTTTCTTCAGCATTATGCTTGAAAACAGTAGAGTGAAAAAGTAATGAAACAGGTTTAAAGAGGAAAAAATTTCAGCTTTCTTCACTTCTTATGCAATTCAGATACATTTTATGAGTTTCAATGCATGTAAAAGAGTGTTTGGCCCTTTTATTTTCCCCCAAAGCACACAGAGGTAAACTAAAAGTTTCATGAAGACAGATCACATACTCTTACACTTACCAGCAAGTGTATGCCAGAGGGATCCTGAGAGAAGGAGAGAAAAAAAGAAAAGCAAAAGAGGAAAAGAGGGAAAGGCTAAAGTGTAGAAGGGGAAAAGGAAAAAAAGAGGAAAAGAGGAAAGGTGAAAGTGGGGAAGGAGAAGGAGAAGGAGAAGGAGAAGGAGAAGGAGAAGGAGAAGGAGAAGGAGAAGGAGAAGGAGAAGGAGAAGGAGAAGGAGAAGGAGAAGGAGAAGGAGAAGGAGAAGGAGAAGGAGAAGGAGAAGGAGAAGGAGAAGGAGGAAAGGGAAGAGGAAAAGGAAAAGGAAAAGGAAAAGGAAAAGGAAAAGGAAAAGGAAAAGGAAAAGGAAAAGGAAAAGGAAAAGGAAAAGGAAAAGGAAAAGGAAAAGGATACAGCTTCCCTGGACAATAAGAATGTTTGAGTGGTTCTTGGAACCAAATAGACATAAAGGACTTAGTTTACTTCTTTAAATCCATTTTTCCATTCCTGGCTGGAGGCCACAGGAACTTCCCATTTTGGGCTGCAGAAAAACCCTGCCCAGTTTCCACGCCAGCAGGGTGGTGCTTTTAGGTTATTCCACCCCACATAATTCATCCTTAACAAGAATGCACTCTGTTCTTTCCAAACTTATGAGATAAAGAAAAACAGACATTTACATGTTGAGCTTAAGTTCTCTAAAGCAGTTATGAGGGAAGAGAGAAATAAGCATTATTGGATTAAAACTGCAGTGAGAAAGCAACAAGGAATCATTTCCTTAATGCTTGCAACACCACAAGGGAGATTTGTTTTTAAGAAGGAAGATTTTCTACCTTTTTTACTCTTACTGTTTTGTAATATAAGCACCAGCCTTGGACACAAGGTCAGGGTCCCTCCTCCAAAATAAGGAAATCCATAAGTAGAGAAGGAATCATATTTCTTCAGCCAAGTATGTTCCAATCTGTGCTCAAAGGAAAGTTTATATATTTTAACCAGTGTCTGGCTAACATAAAGAACAATGTTTTTCCAGTGATTTTTGTGGGACAGGTGTAAGGCTGCGAATTTCTGACATTGGCAGGAACATTTTCTTTGCAAAACCTCATGGTAAAATGTTACCTTTCAAGTAAGATAAGAGTGGTGAGAGTGTTGGTGTCAGCCCTGCTTGTGTTGGCTAAATCCAGTAATTCTGGGACTATGATATGCTGAAATATCCTAATAAAAAGATAAGTATTAAAATACAGCAATATTACAGTGGATATACATAGCTGATAGAATAGATCCCTCTGTTTGCATGGCCCTGTGCTTATTTTTTCAACACCCCTGAATCTTTATGTAGTCCTGGCATTAATTGCTATTTCATGTATTTGAGCAAAGCAGATCAGAGGGGGGAGGGGGGGAAAACCCCCCAAAACCCAAAATATTTAGACAAAAAATAAAATACATCAAATTCTAATATAAAAGCCTAATATAAAAGCCTAATATAAATTCTAACATAAAAGTCTGGTGCAAATAATCAGGTTAATCTCTCAGTGGGAATGATTTGCATCAGTAGCCTGGTGTCCTGAGGTGGTGGCCTTAAGGATGTTAATTGTCAGCAGGACAAAGCCATGTGCACCCAGGAATGGCCAAGAGCAGTGCACAGCAGCTCATGTGTGAGCTCCCTGTACAGAACCCATGGCACTGCATCAATATTAAAATTGTTGACCTCCACCTCAATGGACCTCTTTGTCTTCTCCCACTGTGATTGCATTTCATTCTCACCAGCCTTAAAGGGCTCCTGGGATTGTCATTAAATAACCATTCATGATAACTGGGCACTTTTAGCCATGTATTGAAAAATACACTGAAGTTGGATAAGTTAGATTAGTCTGAATTTGTGGCACACCTTGCATTTTTGTGATGTGTTTTCTTGATTTTATCAAATTCAGAACCACAGCATTTTTTCCTTAGGCCAGGGAGGATGTGCTGAGCACCATCTGAAGCTCAGAATTAGAAATCTCTGCAGCTTTCCACATCCTCCAGCTTTAGGATCTGTTCAGTCATGTCATGATTCCCATCCTTTTTTAGCCTGAAATACCAGGACTGGTCCAAGTGTCAGGTGCTGAGGAAACCAGAATATTGTGGAGAATCAACCTCATCAAAGCCATTTTCTCTCTGAACTGGGCTCACTCTCCTCCTGCACATAAAATATGGATTATGAGTTTTACATTCTTTGTTCAGTGTCCTGAAAGTCAAAAACCTGACATATCAAAAGGTCTCTGGCAGCAGGCAGATATTGTTGTCCGAGTCATAAAAAAAAAATAAATTCTCAGCTTACATTAAATTTTATTTAGGGTGGCTTTTTAGAGTCCTACACTAAATTTTCTATATTTCTGTGCTTTGCTAGTTTATTTCCTCATGAGTACCTAAAGTGAATCTCACCAGCCCTCAGGTGCTGCTCAGGCACAGGTTTTGTGTGTCCTTTCTTCAGGAGAGACAGGGGAGGCTGACAGAGAAACTGAGACAGTGCTAAACAGCCAAAGGCAGGGTTTTACTATCAGAAATATCAGAATTATTAATATCATAATTATTTTTTAATAATTTCTCTCTTCAAAGGAAGGTCAGAGTTGAACACAAAAAGTTTGGAATACAGGTTATAAAATAATTAACTTTTACATCCAACACTACTGGGAGTTTGAAGATCTGGATAAAATCATTGAAAGCTTCTACAGAAAGCTGCTTCTAGATAGATACTAACTCTTTGTGTGGCTCCCCAAAAACCAGAAACCACCAGCATTCCTGTTCTTGCTTTGAGGTATGTTGGCCTTTAAGTCCAAGAAAGAAAAATAAGCAAAAAAACCAAAAAACAACAACAACAACAACAAAAAAGACAAAAAAAAAAAACCAAAAAAACCCAAAAAACCCCCCAAAACAGGCATCCTTTTCAAAACCAGACTCTTTAGTTCAAAATAGCTCAAACAGATCCATAAGCTTCATATAAACAAATTTTTCTAAATTGTCAAAACGTTCATTTTTAATCTGTTCATTTGGTCTTCAGCTGGATGTAAGCAATGGGGAATTCAGAGTTGAAACCAACAGGAAATCAACTCCATGCTCTCAAGAGCAGGAAAAATCAAATTTTGCCTAATAATGTCATATTTGTTTCTCCTGTGTGTTGTTGATACATCCATACACACACATTAAAAAAAAAAAAAAACCAACAAACCAAATTATTTCAAATATTATCTGTGTGGTAATCTGTTCTGCTGTATGATGTAAAACTGATTTTACAGGACACAATTTTTGTGGACCCCTAGAACAAGAATCAAAGAGGTTCTTTGAACAAGAACCAAAATTGTCTGAAACTGAAGACCCAAGAGGAAAGTGTAAAAAAATTCAGGAGTAACTAGGCTAAGAAAAGCAGAGAAACGCAATAGTCCCCAAATTTTTATAAAGGCTGCAGAAATATGAGGAAATAGTCTGCCCTGGGCCAGATCATTGTAGTTTCTGTGTTTTTGTAGGTTAGAAGTGAGCAACCCCAAGGTTTCAGGGTTGAGTTTCATTTTTAGGGAGATTGCTGACAGCCAGTGGATGATCAGACATCTGACAGCTCTGACAGGAAAGTGGAGATGGAGGCTCTGTGAAAATGAGGGGGGTTGCCAGTTTTTATGGAATTTTGGGAATCCAGCATGGAAAATTTTGCCACTGAGTATGAGAACCTGCCAGCATAAAACTGTACCCTACAGTACAGTAAATAGCAAACCTTACTGTTGCCCCATGTTTACACTGGCTGCAAGAAAATTTACTTTTCAGTTTTGGCTAAAACTCAAGAAAGCCTATTTCTTTACTCTGGCTATAAAAAGACCTCTTTTTTTTTCCCTTCTTTTTTTTTTTTTTTTTTTTTTTCAATATGGACCAACAGAAATTTCTGTTATTCTGTTTCCACGTGTCAATACTCGAGAAACTGCTAATTGTGTGTGGTGCTGGCTTAATTAACACCCATAAATCATTACAGGAGTTGAGCTTTCTGAGGTTATTTCCTCACCTTGTTGTCTTGGGTAAATGCTACAGCTCCTTGCACTGTCAGAGTTTGTGAAGTGACCACTTGCACTGAATTTTAGGGGTTACCTGCATATAAGACCTTAAAATGCAAATAAGACAAATACATTGCTCCCCCAAAAAATAGCAAGTTGAGAAGAGTTGTACATTTGCTCACTTGAAGGAGAAATCCATGGAAATACTGGTGTTACTTTGGGGAGGATCTGTGATACATCCAATTCTCATGTTCTGATAGGGTAGAAATCTCAATTTCCATGCAGGATTAATTTTCTAAACTGCAGTTGCTTGGTCACAGGTGCATACATCCCTTCTCCTCTCACCAACAGACCCATTCTCTGCTGAGCTGATGTGTCTCAGGTTCTTCCTGTCTCTTTTGGGGCCAAGCAGGTCCTTCCCTGGGGGCAGAACCTATTCCAGAGAAAATTTTGGGTTCGGGAGAGCAGCCACAGCACAATTCCTTACAATGGAAATTAATATCCCCACCCAGGCTCCACATTTCTCCAGGGCAGGGAATGGAATCACCCAGGTCAAGCTAAAGCTCCTCAGCTCTGCCTTCCCACAAACTAACCAGGTTTTAACCTCCTGAGGCTGGGAGATTTTTGTCTCTCTCCATTTTTTAAGCTGGATTTGTTAACATTTGGGAGTGGGTGTTTTGTCTAGTGGCAGAGCACAGGGCTAGAGTCAGAAATTGAGGCTCAGCCTGGGCTTTGGGAGCAGCAAGGAGCCTCAGGACAGCTTTTGTCCATTCAGGAACAGATGGGATGGATTATACTTTGATGGGTTTGTAAGGTCCAGGGCTGGGGAAGACGCCCTGAGATTAACTAAAGCTCAGCACTGCTGAAGTGCAAGAGAAATGGGAGGTGAACATCAAGCTCTCACTATTAATTTCAGCAAAGTTTGATAGGGAAATGAAGAAAAAAAAATTACCAAAAATTGCAAGGTAATGCAAAGCTGCACAAAGCACATACCCAGTCCATTTTCCTCAGCAAAATCACCCCTGGCCACCCCCAGCTGCAGGGTGAAATTAATGCTAATCAGTTGCAGGCTTGTACTGCAGATGAACCCCAACAAAAAATCAGCTTTTATGCAGTCTGCTCCAATGTAGCCCAAAGCTAGTTTAGTGAATATTTATGCTATAAAAACATTATGTCCCAAACTGTCAAACTCAAATTTGTAACATATTTACATACACAGTTAGCCCCTTCTGAAAAGTGATTTTGGAAACCTAAAGGAATAAAATCTGTTTAAGTAGTTATCAATTAGTTGTTGCTCAGTTTTTGGAAATATGCAAGTTTATGCCTTGATTATTCCTAATTGTAGGGTGTTTTTCTAAATGTATTTGCAAATCAAACACATGTAGTGGAAAAGGAGTCTGTTGTCTGGGGAAATGTAGTTCTGAAAAAATAATAAGCCTTAGATTTCTGATAAAGTAAACATGCTTGGATTCCTATTACATTTGCTAGTCAAATTTAATATTTTTAGTATTTAGTATTTTTTTTTAGTATTTTTATTATACCCAGTGCTATTTCTATCCTTTAGCAATGACAAAGAATTGATATTATTTTTAACAAAGACGTGATGAAGGAAAAACAGAGATCCAGAAAAATAGGAAACATATTCAGTGTATTGTTTATAAAGTTAAATTTAACACATGTTGTCTTACATTACATTCATACGCTGCATCTCAGAACATCACATAACAGAAAAGACCTTTAACAAAGAATTTACAACAGGAAAGAACTGAAGCAGACTAATAGATGAAGGAGAAAAAAATATTGTTTATTATTAGCCTGCCAAGTTTACATTTGCATGCTTTATTTTCTTGGACCAAGTCACTGAGATTTAGTAATAGCAAAGATTTTGTTTAACAGAAATAATACTTGGATGACAGAGGGGTGAGGGAGAGGAGAGGAAGCAAGGAGACTTTAGGAAACTGGTGGAATAGATACAGAAATGGGTTAGAATGTTCTGAAAGAAGAGTGGCTTCATCACTTGGGGACAGCCTGGCTTAACCACTAATTTCTCTATCTGTGCTGCACTGCCCTGAGGACAATGAGGCAAGAGGATCCAACAGCAGGAAAAAAGTAAAAGGAAAGGTGGATTTTTATACCAGAGCAAAGTTTTTGGCTTGTGTTGTCTTCAGCCCCCCTGAGTCCTACACTGAGTTCTAGAGAGATGTCTGAGGATAAACATTCTGAGCTGGATCTTCTCTAATTCCATTTTATTTCAGCTGATTATGAGGCTGGGCCAAAGCCAGCTGTAAAACTTAGGTCTGGGTTAAGTTTCCAAGCCCTGCCAAAGATTAGGGTGGTCTGATCCAAACTTTTGTTTCAAGCCTCTCTTTTATCAAACCCACATGGGGTGGTGATTCCTCAGTGCTTGCTGAGACATCCTTCATGCTCCAAGGAGCAACATTTTACTTCTGATCTTTCCCATAAAACAAGCAGAAGAAGGGAAAAAAAAGAAAAATCTGTTGGGTAAGGGTAGTGGCTGTGATTAAATGTCACTTTTGAGGCCATTCTGGAGATGTCCCCACATTTCCCAACCCCTCTTGCATGTCCTCTGTTGTGAGGCAGTGATGAGCACCAGGCAGGGCTTGGGGACAGACTGTGTCCTTATTATTCCCCGTTTTTGTTTTTTTCTTTTTTTTTGGAGGGTCAGGATTAAATGTGTGAGATGGTATTTCTTATTTGGACTCAGTAGTTTATTCATTTTTATTAATATTACCATGAGTTCTACAGCACTTCAAGCTAACAAACTAAAAAATGGAGTTTTATCTTTCTACAAGGCCTTTTAAGGGTAAACAGCTCAATTAAGAAATGACACCTAAATTATTTTTACTTTTAACCCAATAACCAACCACTCATGTCTGGCTCATGAGGACTTTTTTACCCAATTAAACAATATTACTTAGATGAAGAAGGTGAAGAAGAAGGACAAACCTCCATCCTAAATCTTCCATCTTGTTTTATATATATTACTATATTCTACAACTATAAGTTAGACATTACACACCTCTATTCAAACTACACACCCATAATCTCAGTTTTATAATTTAATTTTTGAAGCTTTCTCCAAAATTGAATGATTTTAACTTGGTTGCCCCAGGTAAATTGCAGTGTTCTCCTGGGGATCAGTGCTTGTCAGCACAGAAAGTCTAAAATTCTCAGTGACCAGGGTTCCAGCAGTGTCCTTGTCCCCTGGGGAAAGGGAGCATTTGGCAGGGCCATGCTCTTTGCACAGTGACCCTCTCAAAACAAACAAACAAACAAACAAAAAAACCCACCACCAACAACAACAAAAAAACCAAAAACAAAAACAAAAAAACCCCAAAAACAAACAAACAAGCAAAAAACCAAAAAAATCCCAAAAAAAGAAACAGGAAAAACCCACAAAACAAACAAAAAAAAAAATCAAACAAAAAGCAACTTTCTTGAATCTCTCAGGAAATCTTGGCAAGGGCTCATGCAAAGAACACAATGCTCTTTTATGTCGATGAAAACATTTTATCTTAATGTCTATGTGTAAAAAGAAACAATTGATAGAAATTCAACTATTCATTCAACAATTTGTTCTTTCTAAATAACTTCCAGGAGCTCCCTAACTCCTATTCCACACAAAAAAAAAACCCACCAAACCAACCAACCACCCAAACAAACAAAGAAAACATACAAAAAGAAAATCACCCAAACAAACAAAATTGAAATAAACAAGCAAAATAACCAAAACAAACAAATAAATTAAAAAAGTAGAGCTATGCTAGGGTTCAGCTGCCTCTTTCTATAATGAGAAATTGACCTTACAATGGAAAAATGGACATTTTCTATGAAAAACGTGTAGATGCAAAATTCCAGTCTGCTCTGCTGCTCTTTTAGCCCTGTGAGAACAGAGCAGTGGGAGCACCATGATGACAGCAAGGTGCAGGTGGGAGCAATGTGCAGACCTGGCAGGATTCCCATTGGGAAGGGGATGAGCCAGCTAGGCAAAGGCATCACAGAATCACAGAGTGAGTCAGGTTGGAAAAGACCTTCGAGACCATCAAACCCAACCCATGACCTGACACATCAACTAAACCTTGGCACTAAGGGTGACATCCAGCCTTTTTTCAAACCCCTCCACCACCTCCCTGGGCAGAAGATTCCACCACTCAATCACTCTTCCAGTGAAGAATTTTCTTCCTAACATCCAACCAAACTTCTCTTGGTGCAAGGGACCTCTTCAGCTTTGCACCTCTTCCCAAAACCAGTGCTGCCATGCTGCTGACTGGATGTTTTCCCCCAGAAATAAACCAACACACATCATGGAGCCAACCTTTACTTCCCCTTTATTCCTCCTCCTGGTGGCTCCCAAATTTGTTTCAGTTCTCTCTGCTCTTTCAGTAGGGACAGGCAAAGCCTCCTATTTCCTTTGTGCACCATGCTGAGTCTTTATTGCATGCACTCAGATTTATGTGTTTGTCAGAAGGCTGTCAGAGTTCAATTCCACTTGGTCAGCAGCCCTTTGCAACTTAGTTCATTGTTTGGTAAAGGCTCATGAAGACATCCGTCAAAACTTTTCTCTCTAATGAGGTTTACATACTTCTCTCCTGGTTGAAGAACAATTTCTCACTGATGAGTGTTTTTCTCCTCTCAGGTGAAATCAGTTCTCACAGGAATGGATTGATATGTAAGCTGATTCTCACTGTTACAACTCCTTTCTTATGGGAGCTTATCAAGCCAGCTGTTAGCTATCCTTAGTCCAAACCATGATTTTACAATGCCTTCCTGTTGGTATGGATGAAAGTTTGGCAAGAAAGTCTCACAGATATGTATGCTTAGCAGAAAAATCTCTGAATGTAGAATCCGAAGAAGGAATTTAAATGAAAGCAAGTTTTGATGTAGAAAAAAAGAATTGCTGAGCCAGTCTTACTGGATAACTAGGAAGGCAAAGGGAATGTGAGTTGGAAGGGGGTTTTATGGCTCAGAGCAAAGCATAAACCCACCTCAAACAGCAGATGTTTTTACCAAGCAAAAAGATTCCACAGGCAAACAAGACTGCTGATGTTTCAGGTAGAAAAAAGGTCTCTAGAATTTTCCACTGCAAGAAAACTGAAAAACAACTTCTAGCTTAAATTGTAACATACTAACTTCTTGTGATTGGGGAATAGTAACATGAATATGGTGATGTTAGTAGTTTTGATAGGCTATAGGCAATAGTAAAGTATTGATTGGTTGTTATGTATTAAAAGAAAAGTACAAAATGCATTGTAACCAGAACTAGAGCAAATTCAGACAAGGCTACAGGTGTAGGCCAGGCTCTGTCACTAATGTCCCATGAATTGCTGTATCATCTGGACACAATAATAGCATTTTTGAGAGCTACCTGGAGTCTTGCATCTCTCTTTATGGCTCTTACACCTTCCTTTACTAAGGTTTTACCTATATGTGACACTAACTCCTCTTTCCTTGTGACACACAGTAAAGCCTCTCTAACTTTGAGAGAATTATAAAGTAGGTATGCATTTATTCTTCAGTGATGAGGTTAATTCCTCCCAAAGCATGTACCACGAAACTTCAAACTACTGCTCTGCTTATTCCCTAAAACCTAGGATTACACAATATTCTCAATACATATTCATGTCCTAGTCCTACCTACCCACACTTTGTATTAAAATGAACCAAAAGTCCTTTGTGCTTGCGCCTCCCCAATTCAGGGGTCTTTGAGTGTCTCTGATGAAGGCCTCCAAACTCTTCATTGCCATTATTATTTTGCTTTTTATTATTATTATTTTAATTATTTTTGTTTGGTTGCTTTAATTTTGTTTGTTTGGGTGATTTTCTTTTTGTATGTTTTTGTTGGTTGGGTGGTTGGGTGGTTGGTTGGTTGGTTTGGTGGGGGTTTTCTTTGTGTGGAGTGGAGTTGTTCAGGCTCTTCAACTTTTCAACTTTGTCTCCAGAGCATGCTTCTTTTTTGGGCACATTCCAGGCCTTGAGATTAGTTCTTGCTGGTTTAGGGTTCTGGATTTATCACTTATCACCGGCCGCCTTCTCTTATCGCGAACCAGCCCTCCTCTCCTCCCGATTTTTGCCAGCACAGCGAACACCAGACATTCCTCACAGTCTTGTTTTTTTTTTTTGATGAGCTGTTTCTCATTCCTCTACTCACTCCCCAGGCGTGGTGTTCCCCTACTCCCCACGGCTGGGGCGGTACAACCTGAACTTCCACGAGGCGCAGCGGGCGTGCGCGGAGCAGGACGCGGTGATGGCCTCCTTCGACCAGCTCTACGACGCCTGGAGGTCGGGGCTGGACTGGTGCAATGCTGGCTGGCTCAGTGATGGCTCTGTGCAGTACCCCATCACCAAGCCCAGGGAGCCCTGTGGGGGCAGGAACACCGTGCCTGGCGTCAGGAATTACGGGTTCTGGGATAAGGACAAGAGTCGCTACGACGTCTTCTGCTTCACGTCCAACTTCAACGGTGAGAGCGCTTCCTTCTGCCTTCCCTCCTAAATGGCTGTGCTCAAAACACTTAGTTTAACTGAGTAGCTTGGCAAGCTGTTAGTAAATAGTGTGTTCCTGATATTATCAGCTACCAAATTAAAAGTCAAGCAAATGAGCTGATGGAAAAGGTCACTGCGGTGTGAAATGAAGTACAGCAGGAGATGGTTTAGATTGTCTGATTTGTCCCAGTCTGAGGTTTCTCCTTAGACCTGAGATCACCTCAGAAGGACACACAGTGGTTTAAATCCTGGTTTTTCCCATAGCAGTCGAAGAGAGATTGCTGGAGATGGTTTTCAGAGGCTTCAAGGATTGTTTATTTTTTCTTATCTCAGGAACTTTTTGCCCAGCTAACAGTGGTCTTGTCTGCCTGGCATCCAGGGTGGGATCTGCCTGGTGAAGGCAGAGTTTATTTTATACAGCCTAAATTATGTGCTACATGTTTCCAAACATTTTCCAATGCAATACAATTTTATTAAATGCTCCAGCTCTGACCCCATCCAATCTAAAAGTGCCAACGTGTCACCCAACGTGGATGATATGGAGAAGAAGGAGGAAGAAGTATCCACCCCCCAAATTCTCCATCTTGGCCACATGTCCCTCATCATAAACATTCAAAAAAGTCTGTTTATCTACTTTCTAACAGTCTAATTTATACTTTACTAATTTTTGTGATTTGTTTCCATTCTCTCTGTGTTGACAATTTCCCCCAGGGGTTAGAATTCAGCACCTGAGACACCAGGATCTCACTCAGGAGTCTTTGAGATCCTCACCAGGGGGTTTGAGACCCCCAAGGAGGACAGGGGTAGCCCTGGCTCCCACAACCATTGAGGAGGATACTTATAATGGATTTTTCCATGATTTAACAATGTATTCAAGAGAAATACCTGTATCAATTAGCCTTTATTTTTTAATTCAACCCTTCATTTTTCTTTCTCTGTGCAAGTACTTGTTAAAAACAGCAAGGAGTTTTATTGGGGCTGTTTCACCATTCTGTTCTGCAAGGAGCTCCAGGGGCAGAAAGGGGTGCTTGGTTTGTCAAAGCTCATGTTAAACCTGGAAAATGCTGGGGATGAAATAATCAAAGTGTTAAAAAAATCATTGTGAGTTTTTGAGGGTACCTGCACAGAGTAAAGCCCTCTTTGCTGCATGGTCACACAGGTAGTTTTCACAGCTCAGGACTTGTACTGGCAGGATTTTCTAATACCTCCCCCTTCACCCTTTAAAATTTATACATGTCCTTTTAATGCTGGTGTGCAACCAGTTTAATTTGGTCAGAGTGATGAAGGAACCTGCAGTTCCTTAATTGAGGTTTCCTGTTGAAGTCAATATTAATTCTGTTTATAAAAACAAAATTCTTCCCTTCACCTGTCCTGCAGAGTCAAACAGATCCTGCTCATGTACCAGGTCTAATATGACTAATAGCTCCTTATCAGCAGACCTATTTCTAGCTGTATTTCTTAATAATTTAGATTTCTAATCTTAGTGCACTGCCAAGCCTCTGATCATTTTGCTCTGAGGTTGGACTGCTGTAAACCTTACTTTAGTGAATGCAAGCTTTTTTGTGCTATTAAATGATTATTTTTTTAGGTATGAAATGAAACTAAATGACCCGATCTCAGCTTGCTATTATTTCTGGGTTTACCTAGTGTCAGGGAAAGATTTAGATGGGTGCTGTGAGTGTTCAGTCTTCTGCAGCATCCTACTTGTGGATAATTCCTACACGACTTTGCACATGTTTGGCTTGCAGCCCACTAAGACCACGAAGCATGGCCTTTTTTATTTAAAATACAGATTGCTTATCCACAGTGAAGCAGCTTTGTCCTGCAGAACAGCAAAAAATAAACATAAGCCTTGGTTTCAGAAGATGTGCTCCAGTGCTAAGTCTGCCCCACCCTCCACAGAAAAAGGCACGTTCAAACAAAAAAAAAACAACTCCCTCCTCAAAAAAAAAAAAAAAAAAAAAAAAAAAAGAAAAAAAACCCCACCACAAAACAAAAAAAAAAAAAGAAAAAAAAAAAAAAAAAAAAAAAAAAAAAAAAAAAAAACCCACACAAGAATAAAACCTCCACAAAAAAAAAGAAAAAAAAAATTAAACAGAAAAACCCAAACACATCCTCAAGCCAACAGTGTTACATTAGGTCCAAAGTGATCTGAAACAAGTTTGGCTGATTTTCTTATCTTACTGTTTCATCCCATTAAATTCTGGCTCAAATTTTCTTGCTTCATTTATCCAAAAGTGGAATCCTGTATGAACTCATCTCTTCTGCACAGATTTAACCCTGTGCTGTAGAAATGTCACCAAGGTATAAATTAATCAAACAAAAATAATTAAAATATGATAGCTGCACTTTTCCTAATGTTTGCAGAGTGAAACTTTTCAGCTACTGCTCATTGATCACCCTTTTACACACCAGAAGCTGGACAGCATCTCTTAAGGAACAATTTCTGGGGAAAAAAAGAACTAATAATAGGTACTGACTAAGATAAATATTGTCTGTGCAGTGCTAGAAGGAGAGAGAAAGAGGAAGAAGGAGAAAGGTGAGGTGAGGATTAGGTAGGGGAGCAATCAGAGACAAGACACTGACATGAATCTCAGCCTTGAGGAATTTTGAAATTCACCTGGCAACAGAACATTGCACAACAATGGTGGGGAGAGAGAGAGAAAAAGAGAGAGAGAAGTGTATATATAGGGATTTAGAGATATAGATATATAGATATATTGACATGTAGATGTACAGATATAGATTACATAGGTATAGAGACAGAGATATATGTTATATATTACAGAGATAGATAGATAGATAGATAGATAGATAGATAGATAGATAGATAGATAGATAGATAGATAGATAGATAATATAGGTATATATATAGATGATATAGATATAGATATAGATATAGATATAGATATAGATATAGATATAGATATAGATATAGATATAGATATAGATGATATATGAAAAATATGGATATAGATATAGATATATGATAGATATAGATGGAGAGATAGATAGATAGATAGATAGATAGATAGATAGATAGATAGATAGATAGATAGATAGATAGATAGATATTCCCCAAAACTCAGTGTCAAATGTCTCTCATGGCACCAGCTGAAAATCCAAATTTCTGCTTCTCTCAGCTTCCATTCCCTTAACTCCACCTTTTCCTCACATGTCCCTGCTGCCTCCTCCACCATTCCTTGTCCCAAGCTCACCTCCATATCCAATAATAACCCAGCCACTCTGCCAACTCCCTATTTCCAGTGCAGAATTTTGGGTAAGCCTGTTCAATGGCATATGTTACCCCTCTCACTGCAGAGGGAAAAGGTTATAATAGGTTAGAATGACCCATTTTGCCACAGCTGCCAAAGATAGTGGCCGCAGGCAAAATTAAAAAATAATAAAAATATTAAGTTAATTAAAAAAAAAAAAAAAAAAAAATTCTGCAAGACCCAATATTGATTTTTTTTCAGCTCAGGAGCAGCCAAGGAAAATGAGAGGTGGTTAAGGTGGTTAGGACACAGTGCATTCCCAGTGGCTGCTGGAGTCTCCTGATAGTAGGAAACAGAGGAGCCTTCAGCTTTATGTAATGGAAGATGGGAAAATGCCAGGGGCCACAGGAGCAGGGCAGCATAAGGAGAGTTTAAAAAAAAAAAAATCAGTTGAGGGAGCTTCTGTTAAAAAAAGGTTGAGTGAGGTTTAGATATCTTCTAAATGGTTTCTCTATAGGGAAAAATATTCCCCAAATATATTATGATCTCAGAGATCATTAAAAGAAAGGTTCCATTTCAAATAATTCAGCTGTAAAAACAAAAAATCTTGGTCTGAAATACATGCAAAGCTTGGATTTTTACCTGAAGAAGAAAGGTAAAAGCCATGGTATTTAGCCATTAGGGTAAAAAAGTGAAACTGTAGTCATCAGTGCAATGAATTCAAATCCAGGTTCTGTGTTTTCCCTCCAGAATTATTGGATCCCAACTATGATGACTAGAAGGTACAAAAAATAATGGTTAAAAATGATGGGATTATACCATCAGAAAAAAAAACAACAAAAAAAAAACAAAAAAAAAAGCATTTTTTTCTTTTTCTATTACCTGCACAGGGAAATAATTTGAGCAAAAGTGCACTATCAACTAATCTTGATACTTCATGAAATTACCCTCTATGATGCTTTTTTATAGACTAAGGCAAATACAATGCTTACACATTTTGTTCTGCCTGTGTAGCTGATTTATACCCAAATCTTTCTGTTGGTTCATACAAGATTTGTTCATGTTTTGTATCCAAGAACACGAAATCACTTCATACCCTTTATATCTAACAGTACCAACAAGCTACCAGCTTATAAGAATAAGTAGTGATGTGTCTCATAAAACAAAGCAAAGAGTAACACCAGCCTGATGCTACTATCAAAAAAAATCCATCAAAATGTTGTGAAATAACAAAATATTTTCTGCCTGCACTGGATGGCAATATGCTTCCCAACCTGTTTTTACATTCCTTGTGCTGATAAAGTCTATTGAAAATAAATGTACACAGGCAGGGAGTGTCTAAGTTAGATTTGGAAATTCTGCATTGGAATTTCCTGGTGTCTCAGGGTTCATCTTTGGAAAGCTGAGGGTTCCTGCCCTGTGTGGAGACACAACCTGAATTGTCCCAAATCTTTTCCAGGGCTGCAGATCACCCCAGTTTCTCTGTTTGCCTCCTCCCAAGGAATGGGGATGCTCCTCTCCCATGCAATCTCTCCAGATGATCAATTTGAGGAAATAAATGCAGATTAATCCTTTTTTACAATCTTCCCCACTGATACTGATAGCCATAAACTAAGGAATGTAAAATGGAAGAGCTGGGTGTTACTCTTTATTTATTTTCAAAGGTCTTCTGAAGGACAGCAGCACTTTTTCTTTTTGAAGGAAAATCCATGAGAATCTTTTGCACTGAAAAGTGCTAAAAGAGCTAAATGTAAATATATTTATCAGGTCCCCTATAATTAAGCATTTTCAAAGAAAATAAAACAAGGCACAGCTTGCATTACACTTTTTTCTCATTAACATACATTTTGTTATATACTTTGTCCACAGAACCATAGGGCATAATTGATCTTTCATCAGCCCTAGGAGAATCAAGTAAAAACCTTGTTTCAACAAAGTTAAGAACACAAAGAATGAATTTCAGAGAGCATGTTAAAAGCACAGCTGTGAGCCACCTGTTTATTACAGCAGTGCATGTGACAAGGCAACCACATCTGCCATTTAAATGGGAGAAATCTGTGGAAAGCCCTGTCTGAATAATGCTGAGTGTTCATCTGAACATTTCAGTGTATGTTATCACTGGGAACATGTAGCAACTGTTCCAAAAACAGAAATGAAACCCAGACTAAAATTACACAGCCTTTATTATTCTGAGTCACTGGTATTGGTATGTTTAAAAAAAAATTCTCACATACTTAATTCAAAATCAGCTATTTGAGAGGATCACTGGATGTCAAAATATTTACCAGTCTTAAATATCTCTCTCCTCTTTTTTTTTTCTTTTTTTTAAAGAAACTTGCTAATAAACCTCTCAATTTAGAACTGAGCTTTAAGAAATGTCCAAGTGTGATTCATCCCTCAAACTCCCACAGTCTCAAGGGTGTGGGGTATTTAGGTCAGTGGCTGGAGTTTTCCTCTTTAAGCTGTTCTGTTACACATAAAATCTTAAAATAGCTGTTTCAGATGGGTTCTGAGCAGGTTTGCCCCATGGTTTGGCTGTGAGGAGTCAAATCAGGCAGGATCCTCTGTAGAAGTGACCCAGCCACCAGACATTAATGAGAGAGAGACAATAAACTCCTCCCTCTCCTTCCACAGCAGTTAAAAAATTCTGAGATTGAACAGTTAGGAACCCTTCCCAACTATTATCAGGGGGGGATAAAAACCTTCAAATCTGTAGGGAGTTTATGAGTGGAATTCTATGTAATCAGACATTCTGGATACACACTGCACCCCTGTGGGGTTTGCTATTAAATTTCTCTAGTTTGAGGAAGGAGCAGAGTATAGGAGTTTTTATTATTGATGTCATATGTCAAAAGCCTGACCTTCCTGCAAATCCCTAGGAAATTACATTCCACTGACATATGGTTTGAAGAGGAACTCATAAACTAGGTGAAGTTTAAACACTATCAGTCCAAACCCCTGCTCCCCTAAATCAGAAATCCTGTTTGTTTTGGGGGAACTCTTGGTAGTGTGTCAGCAACAGGATCCCATCTAGTAAACATTCTCTTTAGAAGCACGTTGTAAATGCTCTCAACTTGCAGAAATGAAGTTTTTAGAAGTGTTTTACAAAGGGTTGATTACCTGTTCTCAACAGTTTTCTGTGGGAATTCTGTAGATGCTGTCTCTGACAGCAACAAAATTTTTAAACAGTTCTTCTCCACCACAGCTGGATTTTAAATGCCTTCCTTTAAATTGTTCTTTCCTTGATACACAATTTAGAAATAAATAAAACAAATAAAGGTTATTTATACAATAATCTTTAGACAGGGTTAATTCAATTATCTTTAATATTGTCATCTGAGTTTCCTTCATTTAGAAGAAGAAATCCTGTTTGATCTTTACAGGAATCTGAAGCTGACATAGCTGTTTGCTTGCTCACCACTCTTTCTTCTCCAAGAAAGTAATCTCATACTAAGCAGAGTTCTGTGTATCTCCCTGATTTCTGTGAGGCAGAAAATAGATATTGTTCCAGAGTACATTTTTAATTAAACAGTAAAGAGTATGCTCTGGAATTAGAAAAAAAATTGGAAAAATAAAGTGCTTTCTTTTTTTTCAGCTAACTTTCCTTTTCAGGAACAGATTGAAAAGTTGTGAATTTATTTAGAAATTATTGAATGCCTTCAAAGGAACACGATTCTTCTGCAGTCCACTTGGCTGCCAAATCAGTGATGATAAATAACCCCAAGCATAATGAATGAAATTCTTACAAAGAATGTTTATTGCCTTGATAAATTGAGTCAATATTAAAATTATTGCTGTGTATGGATTAGGAGGGGAGACTTTGCTTTTTGGGCTTTATTTTCTGGCATATATTTTCATTACCTTGAGACAGGGAACATTTTTCTTAGCAGCACCATCAGTTCAGTCTTGTGTTGTGGAGAGGAAATTCCCTTTGATGACTAAAGAGAAACAGAGCTGCAGAACTGCTGGTGAAGACTTACAACAGACATAATTTTGCTCTACCACAGGCTCAGCTCTACTCCTGAGAAGATGTTTGATACCTTGGTTTTCTCATTAAAAATTTCTTTTTGCCTGTATTTAATCAGAAACAAGGTCACCACCTTGTCAGACAGCAAGGGAGCATGTGTTACCTGCAGCTGCCCTCCCCTAAATGGGATTATAATGATGAGTATATGAGTATAATGAGTATAGATTCAGGTGGAGATGCTGTGCTTTGATATTAACAGAAATAGATATAGCAATAGCATTGTCCTTTTTTTTTTTTTTTTTTTTAACTAGTCTGTTTTCTGGTTTTGGGCAAGTTTTTTTCCTTCTTGATACTTATCACCATACAAAAAAAAAAAAATCATTATTTATTTATTATCCTTCAGCTGGCACAGACCTAAATTAACTACTGTTTGGCATGATACTTCAACATAACATCTCAATTTTTTCTCAAAACCAGTGCTATAGTATTGTTGCCTGAAATCAAAACAGAAAGAAAACCCTTGCCACAGTATTAAAATGGTAAGATTAAAAGCAGATCCTTATTGGAAGCTTCCATGTGTATCCACAGTCATGGGCTACAGGCATACTGATATCAAATTTCTCCAATTTTTATAAGGTTGGTTGATTAGGATATCTTAGAATATATTAGGATTAGAAGAGGTACATCCAATAGGAGATTCAGCTGCCCCTTGTGCTGGTGCAAGGGCATCTATGCCCCCAGTTCCTGTTATTACTTCTTGTAGGTCCTCTACTTAAAAATAAAACCAAACAACATTTCAGGAATGTGTTAGAAGGTCAGCTTATTACTCTAAAATCTAAAAGAAATGGTGGGAAAAAATACAAGGAGCTACATAACTGTGTGTGTACAGAGCTGTGGATGTATGAAAAGTACAGAAAAAGTAAAAATTTTTATTAACTGTTGTGGAACTGGCTGTAGTCAGGAGGGGATTGGTGTCTTTTTCCAGGCAACAGCTGACAGAAGGAGAGAAGGGCAATTTAGGTTGGATGTCAAGAAGAATGTTTTTGTGGAAAGGGTAATAAAATGCTGGAGTTGTCTGCCTGGGGAGGTGGTGGAGTCACCATCCCTGGGTGTGTTTAAATAAAGGCTGGATATGGCACTTGGGGCCATGGTTTAGTTAGGGCTGGGTTAGACTCAATGATCTTGAAGGTGTCTTTGTGTTTTATCTTATTTTTTGCTAGGATCAGGATTAAATGTGTGAGACAGTATTTCTTGTTCAGACTCAGATGTTTATTAATTCTTATCTATATTACAGTGAGTTCTACAGCACCTCAATTTAACTAGCTAAAAATAGAGCCATATCTCTCTCTTTACAAAGCCTTTTAAGGATAAACTGTCCAATTAAGAAGGAACACCTAAATTATTTTTACTTTTAACCCAATAACCAACCACCCATGACCCACAATGCAGATTTTTCTATCCAATTAAACAAGATCACATAGACCAATGAAGAAGAAGGTAAAAAAGAAGATTAAGCCTCTCCCCTAAAACCTCCATCTTGCTTTATAGCTATTACTGTATTCTAAAACCTTAAACTCTAGATTTTCCACCGTGTGATAACACACATTTCTATTTAAACTACACACCCATGATCCCAGTTCTATTCTTGCCTGGAAGGGATAACCTGGAACAGAGACTAGTTAAAGCAAAAGGAATAAAATAGGTATTTATTGAAAGGATTCACCTTGAGCACTGCAAAAGCCTGGCTACACCCAAATCAAATCCAAAATAGATGGCAGTCATGGGTCTTTACACTTTTGTAAGTTTTTGTTCATCTATACACTGGAGTCAATTATCCAGCCACAGCCCCAGGCTGTGAATTCTCATTCCCCTGGCTTTCCCCCTTTTCCTTGCAGTTGTTTCTGCTTTTTGAGTCCTGGATGTCCTTGATTCTCTGGCTAGAAAGAAATTATTTTGTCACTACTCTGTGAAGGAACACATGATATAAAGTTTCAGATTTCCACAATAAGCAACAGATTCTGAAAAATATAACAGCTAAAACCCAAGGCATCACTATAATTTAATTTTGGAAGCTTTCTCCTCAGCCTCAGGTCAAAAGCAGAGTTCTCTTGGGGATCAGTTCTTGCCAGCAAAAACAACACGCCCAAAATTTGAAAGCCTAAAATTCCCAGTGGCCAGGGTTCCAACAGCATCTTCCAACCTGGTGATTCTGTGATTCTGTGATCCCAGGATTTAAGGCTGGCAAGATTGGCACTGCAAACACCCAACCTTCACACTTCTAACAACTCCTCCTTCCTCCTCTCCATTCCCAGGTAGTTTCTACTACCTGGTTCCAAGAGTGTCTTCCAACCTGGTAACTGTGATTCTGTGATCCCAGGATTTAAGGCTGGAAAACTTGTTACCACTAATGCCCAACCTTCACACCTCTAACAACGCGTCCTTCCCAAACCAAGTCGCTTCTCCTACCTAGTTCCAGCAGAGTCTTCCAACCTGTCAATTCTGTGATCCCAGGATTTAAGGTTGGCACCACTAACACGTAACCTTGTACCTCTAACTCCTCCTCCTTCCTCCTCCCCATCCTAGGTCATTTCTACTACCTGATTCCAACAGCATCTTCCAACCTGGTGATTCTGTGATCCCAGGATTTAAGACTGGAAGCATTGGCACCACAAACGCCCAACCTTCACACATTTAACTCCTTCTTCCTCCCCATTCCAGGTCATTTCTACTACCTGGTTCCAGCATTCTTCCAACCAGTCAATTCTGTGATTCCAGGATTTAAGACTGGAAGCGTTGGCACTGCAAACACCCAACCTTCACACTTCTAACAACTCCTCCTTCCTTCCCCATCCCAGATCGTTTCTACACCTAGTTCCAGCATTCTTCCAACCTGTCAATTCTGTGATCCCAGGATTTAAGACTGGAAAAGCTGGCACCACAAACACCCAACCTTCACACCTCTAACATCTCCTCCTTCCTCCTCTCCATTCCCATCTGAGATCATTTCTACTACCTGGTTCCAAGAGTATCTTCCAACCTGGTGATTCTGTGATTCTGTGATCCCAAGATTTAAGGCTGGAAGCTTTGGCACCACAAACGCCCAACCTTCATACCTCTAACAACTCCTCCTTCCCCTCCCAAGTTGCTTCTCCTACCTAGTTCCAACAGTCTTCCAACCTGTCAATTCTGTAATCCCAGGATTTAAGACTGGAAAGGTTGGCACCGTTAATGGCCAACCTTCACCCCTCTAACTCCTTCCCTTCCCAGATCGTTTCTACTACCTGGTCCCAACAGCGTCTTCCAACCTGGTGATTCTGTGATTCTGTGATCCCAGGATTTAAGGCTGGAAAGGCTGGCACCACAAACACCTAACCTTCACACATTGAACTCCTCCTTTCCATCCTAGGTCATTTCTGCTACCTGGTCCCAACAGTACCTTCCAACCTGGTGATTTTGTGATTCTGTAATTCCAGGATTTAAGACTGGAAGTGTTGGCACCGCAAACACCCAACCTTTACACCTCTAACAACTCCTTCCTTTTCCAGATTGCTTCTATTACGTGGTCCCAATAGAATCTTCCAACCTGGTGATTCTGTGATGCCAGGATTTAAGACTGCGAAAGTTGGCTCTTCTAACACCCAACCTTCACACCTCTAACAACTCCTCCTTCCTCCTCCCCATCCCAGGTCATTTCTGCTACCTGTTTCCAACAGAGTCTTTCAACCTGTCAATTCTGTGATCCCAGAATTTAAGACTGGAAAAGCTGGCACCACAAACACCCAGCCTTCACACCTCTAACAACTCCTCCTTCCTCCTCTCCATTCCCATCTGAGATAATTTCTACTACCTGGTTCCAAGAGTGTCTTCCAACCTGGTAACTGTGATTCTGTGATCCCAAAATTTAAGACTGGAAAAGCTGGCACCACCAACACCCAACCTTCACACCTCTAACAACTCTTCCTTCCCCTCCCAAGTTGCTTCTCCTACCTAGTTCCAACAGAGTCTTCCAACCAGTCAATTCCATGATCCCAGGATTTAAGACTGGAAGCGTTGGCACCGCAAACACCCAACCTTCACACCTCTAACAACTCCTCCTTCCTCCCCACCCCAGGTCGCTTCTACTACCTGGTTCCAACAGAGTCTTCCAACCAGTCAATTATGTGATCCCAGGATTTAAGACTGGAAGCGTTGGCACCGCAAACACCCAACCTTCACAGTTCTAACTCCTCCTTCCTCCCCACCCCCAGGTCGCTTCTACTACCTGATCCACCCCACCAAGCTGACCTACGAGGAGGCCGTGCAGGCGTGCCTGAAGGACGGCTCCCAGATCGCCAAGGTGGGGCAGATCTTCGCCGCCTGGAAGCTGCTGGGCTATGACCGGTGCGACGCGGGCTGGCTGGCGGACGGCAGCGTGCGCTACCCCATCTCGCGGCCGCGCAAGCGCTGCAGCCCCGCCGAGGCCGCCGTGCGCTTCGTCGGCTTCCCCGACAAGAAGCACAAGCTCTACGGCGTCTACTGCTTCAGGGCCTACAACTGAGGGGTGTCGGCTGGAGTGTGAAAGTTGGAGGGGTTTTTTTGGGGTTTTTTTTAGGTTTTTTTTGAAGGGTGTGAAAGGTTTTTCTCGCTTTTTTTTTTGGTGGTTTCTTTTGGGGGTGTTTTTTTTGGGTTTTTTTGCGTTACGAACTCATGCAAGCTACCAAAACTGTGATAAACCTCTTTTACTTACTGTAAAGAGTCATTTTCATAGCAAAACTCTTTTCCTTACTGTAGAGTCATCTTCATAGCAAAACTCTTTTCCTTACTGTAATGAGTCATTTTCATAGCAAAACTCTTTTACTTACTGTAAAGAGTCATCTTCATAGCAAACCTCTTTTACTTACTGTAGAGTCATTTTCATAGCAAAACTCTTTTACTTACTGTAGAGTCATCTTCATACCAAACCTCTTTACTTACTGTAGAGTCATCTTCATAGCAAAACTCTTTTCCTTACTGTAGAGTCATCTTCATAGCAAAACTCTTTTCCTTACTGTAGAGTCATCTTCATAGCAAAACTCTTTTACTTACTGTAGAGTCATTTTCATAGCAAACCTCTTTTGCTCACTGTAAAGAGTCGTTTTCATAGACACTCCCTTCTCCAAACCCATTGTGGTTTGTTTTGTTTGTTTTTTTATTTTGTTTTAATGTTTTGGGTTTTTCTTTCCTTTTATTTGTGAAAATATCGTTCCATAGATATTTTAAATTAATATAATTTAATGGGAGCTCTAGGTATGGAAATTTTAGATTCAAATTCTTTAAGCTATGTCATCCCAAAAAAAAAAAAAAAATTATAATTTTCATGAATGGGGCATGCAATAGAGCTTGACAATTGCTAGGGCACAATTATGGAGTGTAAGGCTACTCAAAGCAGAAGCTTTTAAAAGCACAGATTTTACATATTTGTACCAGTTTGAGAAACACTGCAAATTGATTATGACAGGAATTTTAAAATAAAACAATCTTTTTGTTAAAGGGGATCAGTGAGGTTTCTGAAAGAAATCTCACAACAATATATGTTAGCAAATAACTGTTTTCACTGGTTCACATGGGAACAACAAGGAGTTTAATAAAAGCAGCTGAAACGGTCCACAAAAATAGGACTAGTTTTACAGTTTCAAACCTTGCCTTTCTGAAAAATAAGCTCATGGTCCCATGCATAGGAAGAAGCACAATTAGTTCTCTTGAACATTTCAATTGTGTTTTTGTTGTGTATAAATCATTGAGTGAATAATTAACTAACAAGGAAACTCTTGTTTTCTTCTTATCTATCTCCAATTTAAGATGCCTGAGAAGTGTTGTATTACCTTTGAGTAGCTTTACTGAGCTATTTTTAAACTCTTAAAGGCCATTTGCTAAGCAGCATAATAGCATCTACTCAGGGCAGTTGTATAAATGAACTGCTGGACAGAGAAATTGTAAACTTTAGCAGCTTGATTTTACATTAGCCTTTGAAATGTTATTGTCTTAATTAAAGAATGTTACGATATTTAATATTTCTTAGCTATTTACACATCACATGAAATAAAAATTAGAAAAAATATATTTAAAATGGTGAAGTCTAAGCAAAGACTATTAGAAAATCTGAAACCAGCCATTAAGTTTTAGAAGAGAAAAAGGAAAAAAAAAAATAACACTTCATTTCCTTTCATCTTACTTGTATCTAAAAAGTACATCTGTTTTTTAAACTATCAGTGAAATAATATAGTATCGCTATCCCTGAATTATTTAGTTAGTCCTCCTTAGAGTTAACAGAAGATAAAGCTATTGAAATACTTATTTTCACTAAATCTGCAGTGGTCTAGGTGGAAGATGTTTACCTAAATCTGCCAGTGTCAGAGAAAAACACGCACTGTGCATGGTGCCTAGGATTTTCAGAGCTGCCTAAAGCACTAGGTCCTCCCTAAATACCAGTTTGAGGGAATTTGGGATTTCTAATGCTAAACTCACTTTGGATGCAGCAATTCTTGGTGCTCATCTTCAGATACCTTAATGCAACCAGTTTTTCAGAGAGCAGGTGCTCGAGGCTTTCTGAAAATTTACTCCACTTATGGTGTCTCACTCAAGCTGGATATCCAAAAAAAAAATAAATAAAATAAAAGGCAGGGAGGCCATTGATTAAAAATATCTTGGTCTCGGGTAATCTCTTCAGTGGTTTTTGGTGTTCTCTATCCAGTATTGGTTCTACCACTTAAAAATGGAGAACTCTTTTTCCTACTCTACTCTTGCTGACTACGAAGAACTCAGAGGACCAACATTTGTATTTACATAATGTTTTGTAGCTACCCACTGTTTCCATAATTTAAATGAGGTGTAGTGGTATTTATCCAGCTAGGACACAAGCTGTATGCTTTCATGAATGGTTTGGTGTAGCTATTTTCCCTTGGACATGAGTAAAATAAATATCTTTCCCAGAGTGTTTGTGGTCCTGTTTTAAGACTCTGTGAGCAAGCAAAGAGCAAGATATGGAAAGGGGCCATAGAGTTAAGATGTATTTTATTGGAGTTCATTGTCATTGAGCTCAGAAGCAAATTTCCAACCTTCTGGGGATATTTGCATCCTCTGTGGATATCTGTTCATACTTTACAGATGGAGCAATCTCAGTGCCAAACCCCCCCCCTTTTTTAATCCACTAGGAATTGGATTTTCTCTAAAACGTATCCCTTAGCTATAAATAGAGATTTACAAGAGGTCAAGTCCCTAAAACTACGCCACCTTTTTTGAACAGCCATTTTTTTAAATCAGTGCCCATTTCACACATTTTCTCGGGCCATTCAGAGCCTTCTCAGAAACCTTTGGAGAAAAAATGGAAATGGAGGTGTTAAATATCCAACCAGGATAAAGAGTGGGGTAGGCAAGAGTGGACCATGATCAAGACGAATGCATGTCATTCCTCCATCCAACCTTCAGATAAATTGAAAAAATGCAGACTATTCTCCAGTTTTTCTTCTGAAGTTTGGACAGGGAGGTTGTGGGATGGGAAAAGCTGTAGAGAACGTCCAAGTAATTATCACAGCTAGATCCAGAGTTGCTGTAAAGAGGGGAGCCTTATGCAGCTGGCTTTACCCTCCCCAAAGATCTGCTACATCTGGAGGAGGCTGCATGGTATTTTTTATTGCACAGAGGTGAAGAGACCCTCATTAAATTTTTTTTTGTACCTCTCCAAAGAAACCTACACAGGGTTTCACCCAGACACATCTTTTTTTTTTTTTAAGGTCTTTTTTTTTTTTTTTTTTTTTTTTGCAGGAATGGGGATTATATTTTGCCTGCATTAAAAAAAAAAAAGAATTTACACATCCAACCCACTCGTGGGGCTGGCTGAAGTGCCCTCACTGCTAGACCAAAGGCACTGCGGGAAAGGCCAAGCTCAGCCTTTCACCAACTTTGCAAAGCTCTGGAGATGGCTGGTCAGGTCCTAAATCACAGCAATCTCAGGCTTGCTCTTGTTTTTTGCCTTCTGTGTCCAAACCTTCCCCGGACCGGCCGCGGTTCTGGGCGTAGCATCCCCTGCCCTGCTTCCAGCATCCCCCAAACCCCAGCACAACCCCAGGATGGTGGCTGAGCAGGCTCTGCACACCTGCCCAGGGGACTCCCCTGGCCTGGCAGGAGGAGGGCAGGCTGTCCAAAATGACCTGAGTGACCACAGTTGGACGAATTTTACCGAATTTTGTCACCGGTCGTTTCGCGCGGGAGGCGTCGCTCGCTTTGGGGTGGCAATTCCAAATTTTTTTGTGTGTGGAGTCAGGGGTGTGGGCTCACACCCACCGTGCTGCTCACAAGGAGTCAAATTTGGGACCAGGCTAGGTTTAGGTCTGTGTGTTGGCCCAAATTTAGGTCTGTGTATGGGCGCACGGCGTTACGCGCTGTTATAGCAGATAATTGGATTAGCCTGGTGAAAATATGTTTGTGTGGGGGGAAAAAAAGCAACAAGTGTGTAAAGAAATAATTAGTTCTAATGTAAGCAGGTATAAAAAACATAATGTGTATGATTATGCTGAGAAGTGGGCACAAATAGACAAAAAGACACGAATTATATTTATTTTTACAGCTAATGACTCCATTTCCTTTTGTAATGTCAAATGTCAGGATGTCTTCTTATTTTCAACTAAGCTAGCTAGGTGCTTGAATAAAAACTTCAAAAAGCAGCTTAATAACTGGATTAAAGCCTGTGCTGGTTTTTTGTTCATTAGAGAATATTGTTAGCATCGTGTTCTCTGTCATTATCTTCTACTTCACAATGTATCAGAATTTTAATGCCCATGAATTAACAACAATTAAATCATGTTGTTCTTTCCAATATGAGGACTTCTCCTTATTGACTGACTATTCTTCTGCTTCTGTCCCAGAAAACACAAATAGGGAAAGGAATAGGCCAAAATAGGAAAATACTTACTTTGCCATAGTAAACAACATGACTATGAAACTAAGGGGTGTGAGGGGAAAAACTGCTCTGTGAATATGATTCACAGAGAAAATAAAGATAATTGTGTTCCAAATCTTTTGGTTTATGCTTCTTTGAAGCATTTTTAAAGTAGAAGTGCAAGTACCAATTTTTTTCTTTGTGTTTTCTGCCATCTTCTAAAATAAAATAAACCATAAATAAGGAGGGTGCTTTTAAAATTATTTTTATATGCTTTTATGCTTCTCAACCATATGCACATATGGTTGAGAAGCAAATCCATCTCTAGAAATTGGATGTAGGACAGTGTTTCACGAATGAGGAAATTTATTAAATTATTTATATAATCCTCCAGCCTTAGAAATTAAAACCCAACAAAAATACCTCTTTGTAAAGTGAAACAAGAAAAATTTCCAGCGTCAAGCAAGAATTAATTATTCAAAGAACTTGGCCAGCTTTTCAGCTTCTGTAATCACACTGTTTCTGCATTCTCTTATTGATCTGTGCCAGGAAGTTAACCCTGAAACTTGCCTGCACTGCACCACTCAGCTGAGAAATACTAATATTCCACAAGATTTTGGGCCATGTCTAGCAACAGGACAAAAAGAGATTTGGAAAATCTGTCACTCAGGGCAAGGGAAATCTGTGATAACATTAATACACATTTAAAATTAATATCCTTTACTTCCTGATAATGCAGTTTGGATTAAAAGAAAATAACAACTTGCAATATTTTCACTTCACAACATTATTAAAACTGCCCTTTGAAATTGGGATTATAATTAATAGCAGCATATTCCCTGCAATATCTTGCTGTTCAAAAGAGAGTCTCTGTCTTCATGCTTGGAAGTGGCTGCATTTAAGACTTGATGGAACAACCTCAAAACCAGAAATGTGAAGATTTTCACCCAAACTCTCAGAAATTTAAGAACATTGCCACGGTGTTTTGCCATTTTCTCATTTACTCAGAAATGATACCAGAAGCTTTCTGTTCAACCACAGCCAGCTGTCCTCCTTAAAGGCTTCAAGAAGATTAATTTTACACATTTTTTAGCCATTTTCTCCGTTTTTCAGAAGCAGTTACAACAGATTAACAAATGTGGAGCAGAAAAATCTCCATGCCAGGTAATTTGTTATATAAAGATACAAGATTTCTCTGGCTTTCAAATTAAAAAAAAAAAAGATATTTAAAATCAAAAAGTATTGAGGAAAAAAAATCAAACAAGCCACACCCAGCACTGCTGAAAATTATTTAATTATAAGAAGTGAAAAATAATTTTTCTTCTTTTTGTGCCATGAACAGTGATGGTCCTTTTAATACATGCAGGCTCCTGAAAGGCTCTTGAAGAAGAAAAAGGAAAGACAACAGAAAGAAATAATTTAGTTCCTGGTCTTTCACACAGAGTATGTTATATTTTGTCCAATAATAATGATGATTAGACTAAATGTTTAACCATAAAATTAAGAACAAACAAGCAAACAAACAAAAAAAACCTTTTACAGAAGCAAATCAAGAGTTTGGAAGGATTTCTTCTTTTGCTTTGCCAAGCCTCAATTTGGAGGATTTTTTTTTTTTTTTTTGGAAGAGGGGTCTAAGAATGTCTCAATCCATGAAGCTACAACAGTGTCAATTGTAAAGCCCATCTATTTCTTCAACATTTTGCCTGAGGCAAGCACTTGTTTGACAAATGACAGCAGCCCTAACAGAGGCCTCAGCTAATTAATTATTCACTGGTACATTTTCCAGTGTGCCCAGTGGGTATTTAATGCATTATTTTTTTTAAATGCCAGCAGACAAACCCAAAATGGCATTTCTTGGCACTGAGCAAGGACAGTTTGGGGTTTGTTCTTTGCCTAAAATACACATTGTAAGGCATTTCTTATTTCCTACACAGGCATTCACTATACTTACATACATGATGCCACTTAATTTCATCCTGATTTCTTCAATAGCAGGAAGAAAATCAAGTTCCTTGTTTTCTTTTATGTAGATAAAGGTCATATTTAAGAACTTTGCTGTTCCAGCTTAAACACAAGAGAGACAAATTGAGAAACCTCCTTTTCAGCAGAAATTTGCTTCTTACAATTAATTAGAATAAAAACCACAGCATGAAATGAATTTAGACTCTGTGCTAGCAAGCATGAGCCATCAGTGGCTCTACACTTTCCTCAGTTTCAAGGATGTTTTTCATGAGGTTTTATCTCTTTTTTAGTCCTCCTGTCTTGGAATATTTTAATTTTCTCCAGGAGCAAGAAAACCTTGCCTCAAAAACCAGAGGGAAGGATGGCAGGAAGAATGCCAACAGCATTTCTGTCGTGTTGACATTCACATTTATGCTATTAATGTGGAATAATGTGGAATAATTAATAACCTCTACTTCCAGTGGAAGAAGTACTTAAACTGATCACTTGACCCTGCTTAGCCCTTCCTTGAACTTAAACATCTGCTAGCTAAGTGTTCCTTAGAAAATAACAGTGATTTCTCCAGTTAGCTGAAAAATTAAATGCTATACACACAGGTTAATGTCAGCTATATTAAAAAAAACCAAAAAAACCCCACTGCAATTAATTTATGTGGTTTTGAAGTGTAGCTCTTGACAACCTCCACCTTTTTGTCCTCAGTCTTGTTTTACACAGTTTTTGTGCATGTGATTTAGGTTCTCTTTGAAAGAAACTGAATTTGAATCTGGGGATGAGGTGGAGCATCAGATGCATCCCATCCAAAAGGGGAATACATGAACCAATCCTTGAGCCCTGGGTCATCTACATAACACTCCTATAATGTGGATTTTAGTTTCAGGGCCTGAACTAAAATGAAACCTGGTGAAAAAAAGCCCTAAAATTCAGCAGTGTGCTGGTGCAGATGTGTCTGGCTGTGGAAGGAGGGCATTCCCCATAGCCTGTTCTCCCTTCCCAAGCCCTCCCATGGAATGGTGTTGGGGTTGGGATATGATGGCAGTGGACACCTCAAAGCATTCAACCATGAACCAGGGTTCCCAAAATCACATTTTTAAACTAGGTAGATTTTTTTTTTTTAATTTAATTTTTTTTTTTTTTTTATTTTGCAACCTGCTGCTTTTGGGCTGGTCCAGCTGTGCTGCAAGCTGGCAGCCCTAACCTGCAATCCTACCACTTTCATCAAGCCTCCATATCCTAATCAGCTCCAAAAGATCCAGGTAATCAGGTTTCTGCCCATTCCTTATGAGAAACCAGCAAAACATTTCTTTGTTTAGAGATCAATGCAGTTATTAGCATGCACCCAGCGTTGCTTTGTGCAAAGCCAGTTAAAATAAGATTTTTATGCTGTTACTGACTGCAGTCAAGTGTAGCTCAGCTTTACTGCATCAGCTTGTCTCAAGGGAGTTTCTTGGGATATTTAGTTCTGGAAAATGGAGCACTCAGCACAAAAACTAACATTTGGGTTATTTTTAGCCCCTTTTTTTTGTTTCTCTTTGTCTTGGTTCCTCAGTACCTTTATTACCCCAAGTGGTGGCATCCAAATGCACAAGAATACCCCCAAAACACAGAGCTAAAAAAGGTCTTCAATCCTTGCAGCTTCTCCAAGCACCTCTCAAGTAATCTCAGAGATAGTTATGGTATCAGGGCTGTGTCAGGGGTGGTGCCAGGAAAAACTGACTTTCCCATTTTTAAAATGACCTTCAAGGCTGAATAATTGCAAAATTGACACCTACTCTTACAGATTTCTAAAGACAGCATGTAAGTCTCAGTCATCTCTGCAAAAGGGAAAATAAATTGTACACAAAAAAAACAAAAAAAGCAACAACGGCAAAAAAAAAACCTCTGTGAAATAAACACACTCTTAGCACTTCTTTATAATAATTCTTAATCATAATCAACATTATTTATGGAGATGTTCCTCTTTCCAATGCATTTTTCAAGGCTAAAGTTTCCACACTGATCCACAATAGAGAAGAATTTGATAATTTTCAACCAATCCTGTACAAACTCTTTAAAAAGGCTTTTCTAAGCTGCAGTAGCAATGCAGTAATCATTCAAGCAAGGTTAACTGTACATGGAATTCAGCAGGATTTCAAGGGGAAATTTTTTATTTCTCACAGGCTAGAAGATTTTTTTTTTTTTCTATATTGTACCTAATTTAGAAATATCAGCAACAATGGGATCAATATAATTGCTAACGTGAATTTGCATTTGGATTGTCTCCACTTTTAAAACACAATTACAGCTCAAAAAAATGAAGAGCTGAGAAACTTGTAATGGAGAAGTACATGGGGACTGGGGTGCTTCTGCTGCCCCAGGTGGGGCAGTAACAACAACAAAAAAGGATAAAAAATCTGATATAACCCTCTGTGCTAGCTGTGGATGCAGATAGAGGATAGTTTTGGTTAAAATACAACTCAGGCAGGAGGAGTTGCAATGAGAATTGTGGATAAAGTGTTTCCCCACCCTACATTTTCTCACTGTCTGATGGTCACTGGAGATTAAGTTATAAAAAACCTTGTGTGACAGAGAGTCATCAAGGCAGTCAGCCCAGGCAACAGCTCCATCACCTGATTTGGTGCTAAGAGTGAAACTTAATTTTCTGTCTTTTTTCCTAAAGGTCCTGTGGAAAATGGGAGCAAAGAGTCAAGGCAGTCACCCCACACCAAGGGGATGGGGATGGCTGAACACAGAACTGAATGCACAGAACTGAGTCTCTGCCCAGACTTTGGATCTGACCAAAAGGCCTTTTTAAACTACCCCAAAACCAGAAATGCAAAGATTTTCACACAAACTCTCAGGAAATTAGCACTGCCAAGGTGCTTTGCCATTCTCTCATTCCCTCAGGAATGATACCAGCAGCTTTCTGTTCAACAGCAGGCAGCTGTCCTTCTTGAAGGTTTCAAGAAGATGTGTTTTACCCATTTTTAGCCATTTTCTCACCTTTTCAGAAGCAGTTACAAAGTTTTAACTTTTCCAAGGTCTGAAATTTGGCCCTGTGGCTGCCCTGGATCCCTGGCAGTGCCCAAGGGCAGGTTGGACACTGGGGTTTGGAATATCCTGGGGTAGTGGAAGGTGTCCCTGCCATGGCAGGGAGTGCAGCTGGATTAAGGTCTTTTAAAGCCAAACTTTGATTTCAATAAGAATATAAAGAAGATTTTGGGGTCCCAGCTGGATTTTTGCACTGCATGCACTGGTTAGCAGGCTAAAAGTTATATCCAAGGAACATGACTTAGATTTATGAAGGAGAACTCTGAGATCAAGTATCAGAACAGCACTGTGGAATATTTCCATTGTGGCAGGGATTAAAAGCCCATGTTAATTAATCCACCACATTTCCCAGATGCAAAGCAATGGTTTATTAATCAGAACTCTTCAGTAAAACCTTGCTGCAAACAATTTGCCTTTAAAGTTGTAACATTTGCTCAGCTGTTTCAGGATTCCCCATCCATCTGGTAAATGCCTGATTATTAAAAATGCAAAGCAGTGTATACATTTATTTTATTTTTTTTTCCCTCTGGTGATCTAACTCACTGAGTGAAAGAAAACAAACTCAAGGACTCTGAGGTATCCCTGCTCCACCAGACCATTCCTGCACAAATTTCTCACACCTTTAGCTCTGATGCAGCCAAGGCAGTGCCCACCAGGCTGGAGAAATCCATCAGAGGAACCTAAGAGACACTGAAAGATATTTCACAGCCCAGTTGTTCATCAGCAGCCCCAGAGCAACACTTTTTGTCCCCAATCACTCCCACTGGAAGCTTCTTCAGGTCCTGGATGGATCCTTGAGTTTTCAGCCAGAAAATTCAGTATTCAAGTTTTAAATCCTCAAAAAGTAATTTTAATGAGCTATATTGAGCAAGTAGCCTCCTTACACCTCTTTCCAGGCTGAAATTGCATTTTATCCTATTTCCAGAAGTCCTGATGAGGGATTCTGTTTCATTTCTGTGGAGATCAGCTGAACACAAACCTCCAAAAAAACCACAAAAGGCATTGCCTCCTTTTGGGACAGCATTATGAACACCCAAGAATTGTTGCATCTTACAGAAATCCCAGACTGGGAGAGATGCTGTAAGGGGACTCATTGGCCATGAACAGGAGATATCTGCTGGAGGGAGGATGGGCTGTGGGAAGATAAAGATGATTGCCCAGCTGGTTTAAAGATGGCCCATTAACAGGAGATATCTCCCACAGTGATAAGGATCACTGCCCCAGCTGGTTTAAAAATGGTGATAGAATACAAACTTTTGGTCACATTCTCTATTGCAGCCTGAGACACCCAGAATGCTGGAAACAAACACCTCTCATCTCATACAGCTCTGGGGTTTATTAAAACATTTTTCTTACAGTGCTGCTGTGGTTATATAAGGCATTAAAATTCTCAGCATTGTGCTAAATATACAGAATTCTATTGAAATTCAATTTACTTTCTGCCTAGAATCACAGATGTTTTTGCCAAACTCTTCTGTGACGTGTGCACCTCACAGGGCCACCATCTAAACAGTGACCTAGAACAGTGATGGTGATGTCAGGATGAGAAGTGATGCCTTCATTCCTTTACTCCTCAATCTCTCAGGTGCTTAACCAGGAGTGGAGACCCAGTGGTAATTCAGTGTGCATCCATGATGGAATACAGTGAAAAACAAGAGTTCCCTCACTGGATAGAACCAAAATTTACTGGGGTTTTCTTTCCTTGCAGAGCAGTGAAGCCTCCAACTGAGGCACTGGCAAAGGGGCCACATGATAACCATGAGGTTTAACCCAAACCAGGGACAGGCCTAACTCCAACACTCAGCTCAACTTAAGAAATTTGTATTTATAATGCACTATAAATGCATTTATCCATTTATTTGCATTTCCCGAAGCTGAAAGTTGCTTAAAATGCATAACATGAAGAGTGAGAGATGCATCTTTGGTGCTCATCCAGACATCATGCTTCATCCTGGTGATGGTGACATTTGCCATCATCTCAACATAAAAACCTTAATGTAAAAAGCACAGAAAATTACCTTTGCTGATAATGTGGTCTTCCTGAGTACTTCCTTTACATCAACAGTATTATATTGAGAAAATGGCATGCTAAAATTTGGCTTGATGTAAGAAGCAGCTTAATTAGGTTTTTAAATCAGTTTCTGGCTGAGCAGAACACCTGGGGGCACATTCTTGATTTTTTTTTTTTTCCCTCTGCTGGGCAATCTGCAGCAAACCCAAACCACCCATCCTCTTACAAAAGACCCTTTTATTTTTAAAACAAGTGCTTGTCCTATGATCCCTTATACATCCCCTTTGTGTCTGTGATGCTGTGCAATTTTTTTCCCCCCTTGGATAGGATCCTTTCACTATTCTTCTGCTTTCCAGTGAGGAGGTGCTCAAGGACAGCAGGCTTATTTAAACTGCTCTCCCAAGGCAGTACAGCATTTCCTCCTCTCCTTTTCCAGTGGCTGGTGAGTAACAGAGACAGTTTGTGAAGATGTAGTCAAAAAAATAAAAAAGAAACCTCAGGGTTTTCTGTAGGGCCATTTGTTTGACTCCAAACCCACGGCGTGTGCCAAGTGTCCAGAGCCAGAAATTTAATGGAAATTGTTTTAAGATTTTATTTCCTGCCACAGGCTTTCTGAAGCACTCTCAGAATTTTCCTTTCAGGTTAAGCTAGAGCTGTTCTGTGTAAATATTTGTGTTAGGGTGTGAAGGGGGAATCACCTTCCGTGCTCCACCCAACAAAAATGTTGGAAAAAATGATGCATTTTTGGTAGTCCGTTTCAAACATGTGGACAAGGCCAGCCTTTGACTGTATTTTACTTACTTTCTGGCTGGCATACACTGCAGTCTTTGCCAATATCAAAAAATACAGAAAAATATTATATTTTTTAGAAGCTAAGGGAGAAAATATTTTCCCTGACCCCCACCCTCCC
This sequence comes from Erithacus rubecula, assembly GCF_903797595.1. Classification (NCBI taxonomy): domain Eukaryota; kingdom Metazoa; phylum Chordata; class Aves; order Passeriformes; family Muscicapidae; genus Erithacus; species Erithacus rubecula. Next base: position 559,499 of record NW_027636395.1, read on the forward strand.
CCTTTTTTTTTTTTTTTTTTTTTTCCTAAGTTTAAATGAACAGCATTCTGTAAAAGTATGTCTTCTGCTCAGGAAGTCAGATCTAGACATGAGGAAAACACTACCCCAATCAACTGAAAGTAAAATGCCCTTCAGTGATGTTTCCACACCAGAAAAATTAAATGGGCTGATTCTGTAATGTGCTTTAGCAGGCAGAGATTCCTTTTTGCCTTTTCTCTCTGGTTTCTTGGAACACAGGGAGGAATAACTCATTTTTAGGGGCCACAGGGCTAAGCAGATGTATTTTCTGGTAGGGAAGGAGAAACCAGGGGCAAGTTTTGCACAATTTTTTGAGCTTGAGGTGTGGGGAGTGCAGGATCCTTACATCTTGACTCTTAAACTGTTTTTGCCTCTTACTTTCTTCAGGTTGAGAGCATCATCACAATCATGGTGGTGACTTCACCCAGCCAGCCAAAAGACTTGGGTCACAGCAGGTTCCACTAGATAAACACAAATTGTGGAACCACAGGATGGATTGGGTTGGATGGGACAACAAAATTCATCTTGTTCCACCCCCTGCCATGGCAGGGACACCCAGGATGTTCAATTGCTGCTCTGGTTTCTCCTTCCAGACCTGCCCAGAATTTTTCCTTCACAGAGAGAGGGGAAACACATGCACTGAGGCTAATGAGCAAAAGAATAAATGAAAACTGAGTCAGGATGTGCCATTTAATTCCCACACTTCATTTATTGGCCTGATTTATTTTTGAACTTAGCTAAAACTCTGTGCCAGTTCATGCTTATAATGGGTTTAGGTCAGTATTTAATAACTTGCTCTGGACATATTTGAAACTCCTGTTATGTTAAGTTTATATTGAATTAGTGATGGACGTGAGACATAAAAAGTAATTATAATGAAAACCTGGCAGTACAACACCACACTTTCAAGGCAATATTTCACAAAAGAGGCCATTCATTCTACCCCAGCTTATCCACAAAAACAAATATTAGGCCAAAAAGATTCTGAAGTATTGTTTCAATCAGGTTGAAACCAATGAGTTTGATGGAGTTTGTCATTTGTGGAAATCCTCCATCAGTTTCAATTAATTTCCTAGGCTTATAAATAAAGACCAGATGACTTCTTAACAAACAGCACTTAGCAAATAATTGGGACAGAACTGGAAGCCACTGGGTGAAATTTACAGTTTTGTGGAGTCCAAATTCTGCATAAAAGGTAATGGAAATTGTCCATTCTGAATAGCCCTGCAGCCCTAATGAAATTTATGAAGGCCCCAGACATTTCTCAGCTGGCATTTTTCTGGGGTTCTCCAGCCCTATCAGGTATTCACAAGGACTAAATAAAAGAAATACAGTGAAAAAATACACTGGAAATGTATTAGGATTGGGAGAAAAGGGTCTCAATGACAAGTAAAGCCTTCAGGGAACATTGGCCTCACTAGAACAGACAATGTAGCTGCTTTCCTGCCCTAAAGGTTCCAAAATAAAGGCTTATTCATACAGTCTGGATCCATGTTGCCATACTATTACAGGCAATTGGAGAATATTTTTTGAAATAACATTTTTTGGGGTTTTTTTTTCCAACCTGCTTCATTCATCCTACAGAACAGAGCAAATCTGAGCTGGCACAGTCCAAAAATGAAAAAAAAAGAGACCAGGTAGGGATAGGGATGAAGGCTCATGAGTCAGCCCATTTTATTTTTCTCTTAAAAAAAAGGGGGAAAACCCCACAAAGCTATTCTTGTTTCCAGGAGCAATTGAACACTTCTAACTCCAAATTTCTCCCTCCTTTCCTTCCATTTAGGAAACTCATCCTGAGGGGGTGAAAGGCTGCCTATACCTTTTTTCCAGCCCATCTGGAAGGGGATATGTTTACTACAGACTCCTCATTTTGGTGGTGTCTCCAGATTTTTTGTCCCAGGGCTTGTGCACGTCTCTGTCTCTCCTGGGCTGCAGATGATTTTCCCTTCACTGCAGGGATTTGTGCTCCAGACAGCTCCAGGGGTTGAGCAATCCCCAGCCCTGTGCCAAGGGAAAGAGGGAGGAGAGAAAGGGGCAGCATTTCACATTTTCACATTTTCACATTTCGCATTTTCACATTTCAAAGGGGCCACTGTGGGAAATAGAAAAGGGATGAAACTCTCAGAAATCTGTGTGAGAGCAGATCTCAGGATGGAGAAATGCAAGAATGGAGAAGATGCAAGGACAAGAAGCAACAGGGCTGTGAGCTGTGTAGAGACAGGCACCAGGAAAATATGTTAAGCAAGAAAATAGAAATATATAAGTTTAATAATGAACCTTTATCCATTGTTTTAAGCTGTTACAAGCTTTGTTCAAAGCAAGATGTACATGTAGCTTTATTAATTGTCCTAAGCAAACACTTGTCAGCTTTTAACATTCTGCCATTGGCTAGAAAGTTGTTAAAAGAATTTTGTAGCAGAGAGAACTTGGTGTGCTGTACCAGCAGCTGAAGCTGCTCCATCTCCCTTGCCAGGTTCTGTAAAATGAGAGTGATGGTTGTGATGGAGTAAAAGCTTTGAGACAGCTGCTCCAGCATCCCCATCCTGCTGTTTGTGTATATAAATATATGTAAATATAGAATAAGAGAAAAAATATATCCCAAGGAATCCATCAGGTCACCTCTCACAGGCTGGTTCTTACACAAATCACATTTCACCAGGAATCAGAATAATCACAGACAAATATTCCCACATTGCCATTGAGGGGTGACTCTTCCTGAACATTTTGGAGCAGCAAATTCTCCTGCTAAGAGGGCTGGAGAGAGAAAGGGAGGCTGCAATTAGCCATGCTGCTAATTAGGCAGATCCCAAAATGAGCTGTGTCCCTGGCTCTAAGGTTCCACCACCCCACTCTCAGATGCCTGGCATAAAAAACAAACAAACAAAACACAACAAAACAAAACAAAAAAACACCAACAAAACACAAGAAACAAAAAAAATAAAGTGCTGCAGGGTACAGGCTTTGGCATCTCTGCTGACGTGCATCAGCCTGTCTGGCCTCTCCCTTTTCCAGGCACAGTGAAAGAAACAATCACAAAACCTTAAACTAAACAGCCCAGGGTAACTTGTCAGCATTTTGCAGAGTGGTAACATCCTTAAAGCCAAATTCAGCAGAGGAAAGCAGAGTTTTCCAATGCATCCACCCCACAAATTTCATTTTCCTTTTGATGGGTAGCAGCTCTCCCATTTCTGTTCTTGGTTGGGGTCTCTGCTGTGGTTTGGGATGCAGCTCCTGCATCCCACATCCCCCCCTGAGTGCCTGGACCCTCAAGCCCAGTTCCCTTAAACACCCAGGTCCAGTGCCTGAGCTGCTGGCTGCATCACCCCTGTTCATCCCCAAAACCCTCACAGGCAGCACATGCTCATATTTTATTTAACCTGTCTGTGTTTTCAGGGTAGATTTGTGAAGGCTCCAGCTACACACAGCAGAATCCAGGCTACAAAGCCAGCATCAGTTTAGTTTGGGTTTAGCTCCTGCAGAGCAGTGAGAATCCTCTAAATATTTTTATTTGGACATTGAGCATCCCTATTAAATACCTGACACAGAGTGTGAGGACCCCTGAGCACAACCAACAGCAAAAATCATGTGTGGGACAAAAAAAAAAAAAAAAAAAAAAAACAAACCCCAAAAAACAAACGTGGGACAGTCACACATGTGCCAAGGTCTCAGCTGAGCCCCAAGTGATTCATTGCTCTGTGTGTGTGACTCAGTTTTTGTTGGCACCTGTGCCTGGCTCCGTGAAGTTTTGGCTCTGTAGACAATTTAATGAAAAAGAACAGTGGCAAGCCACCCCACAGACTGATTGGGATGAGGAAAATGAGGGGGGAAGCCAAAGAGGGCAGCACTTTTCACATCTCTTTGTTGAAAGCCACAGAAATCTCCATCCTGAAGGAGCAGCCACCCCAAAAATTGGGCAGTGCTCAGGGATGGGGCATCCTCCAAGGAAGATTGCAAGGATCACCCCTTGGAGGAAGGAAATTTGGAAAGACAGCAAATTCCTGTTACTCACACCATCAAATCTGGAGCCTGCAGGTGTCTTATCTTGTACCAAGTGACTGCAGAGCAAAATAAAGAAAAAAGGAAATAAAGAAATCATGATCAGCACAGCACTAAGAGTTTGGGAGATAAAGAAACCATCATGGCAAGGGTGGAATCTGATTTTTAAGTGTTATTGCTTTTCGCTGTGCTAGCACTGGGTAAATTTACTGAATGCCAGACCTCTGGGGTAGAATGTGGCATTTGTTTTGAACAAATCTCCATCCAGCCACCCCTCCAGGTGTCACCTGCTCTTTTTCCACAGTGACAAAATGTTCACAGCTGGCACAGTCAGTGATGTGCAGCACAGGGGACAAGGGACACCAGGCTCTGCCACATCCCCTAAATGCCCTGATGGACAAAAACTTTTTTTTTTTTTTTTTTTTGCCTAAGTCCCAACTCAGAGTTTCCAGCAGGGCTGCTGTGTTAATTACAAATATCCCCAAGATTCAGTGGCATTTGGCCAGGAGCTTCCTGAAAGCCACACAGTCCTGGGTCTGTTTGGTGTTTTATGGCCACAGATTTCACATATTTTGGGCTCTGCCCTAGTCAGACACCTCACCTGACCCAGAAAGGTTCATCACAAAATCCTCCAGTAGAATCCTTTCAGTATAATTTACTGACAGAACACTTCCCCTGCCTTGCCCTGAAGCACTGCAGTGGAAACCCAGGGAAAAGGCATTTTTGGGAAGCTGAGGGATGTCTCAAACACCTACTCTAGCACTGCTCTGGCACCCATTTCCCCCTGCCAAAATCTCCATTTTTCAGCTGCCAAATATTTGCTGCTAGCTCAAAGATGGTGGGAGGAATAGCAAGGGCCAATGTGTAAAAAACCACAGAAAATACCCCCCTGCTGCCAAATTTCAAACACCACCAATTTCCCTCAAGCTTTGGATGACCTGGGGAAATCTGTCAGGGAGATGACAAGGAGAAAATTTCACCAAAAAAGAGCTTCACTTTGGATTGAATTTTTTTTTTTTAAATTTTTATTTTTTGGTGATTCCCTCTCACTCAACCAGGAAATCTTTCTCTCTCTAGCAATGAGATTTCTCCTGAGATGCAGGGAAAGCTGGATTCAGGAATTTTGCAGACCAAAAAATGCTGCTGTGTCACCTTGCCCGACTAATTTCTGTGATTTCTGTGATTTCTCTGTGTCTCACAAAATTAGTGTGCTAAATTAATGTTGAATTGAGACAACTTTGCCTTGCCCCAGGTGGCCTGTTACATTATTATGAATAATCCATAGCTATTATCCATAGCTAATTTTAGCTCTGCTAAAATGTGTGGGAGTAGGATAGAAGGGTGGTGGTCACAAAATATCCCCAAGGAATCTTGGAGGCTGTTGGGTTTTTTTTATTTATTTATTCTTTTAAACTTTATTTTCTTTTCACTTCAGTGTGAAGGAGAAACTTCTGGAGGATCTCATATTTCAGAGGGAGCATCAGGGGCCATTTGGAAACCAGCAGGAACTCATAAATCAGGCAGGAGACTCCCCTCAAAGGGGAGAAAAGAGAGATAATAACCCCTTCATCTCAAATGTTGACTCAGCCCCATATTTTTTACCTCAAGATAAACTGCCAGGCACCTTTTGAAGAGACAGTCCTGCTGCTCACTGCTTCTTGCCAAGAAATCTGCCAGTTTTGTCTGCATCTCAGCTGGGTTTCAAACTGTGCATTTCAAACTGTGCTTTACTGCTAAATTATCCCAAAATTGTTCCCCAAAAATGCCCAAATTTGCCTAAAAATTCACCTCGAAATTCGTCTCAAAATTAACCTCAAAATTGTCTTTGAAAGCTTCCAAAATTTACCCAAAATTCACTTCAAAAATTTACAAAATTCACCCAAGAATTATCCCAAAATTATCTCTAAAAACTTCCAAAATTCACCTCAATTTTAACTTCTAAGTTCACCCAAATTCACCTCAAAATTATTCCAAAATTATCTTTAAAACCGACCAATATTCACCCAAAATTTTCCTCAAACTTAACCTCAAAGTTCATTGAAATTCACCTCAAAATTCACCCAAAATTATCTTTAAAACCTTCCAAAATTTACTCAAAATTTTCCTCAAACTTAACCTCAAAGTTCACCCAAATTCACCTCAAAATTATCCCAAAATTATCTTCAAAAACTTCCAAAATTCATGCAAAATTCACCTCAAAATTAATTTAAAATTATCATTAAAAACTTCCAATATTCACCCAAAATTCACCTCAAATTTTACTTCAAAGCTCACCCAAATTCACTTCAAAATTATTCCAAAACTATCTTTAAAAAAAATCCAAATTTCACCCCAAATTCACCTCAAAATTCACTTAAAATTATCTTTAAAATCTTCCAATATTCATCCAAAATTCAACTCAAATTTAACTTCAAAGTTCACCCAAATTCACCTCAAAACTATCCCAAAATTATCTTAAAAACTTCCAAAATTCACCTCAAAATTAATTTAAAATTATCATTAAAAACTTCCAAAATTCACCCAAAATTCACCTCAAAATTCACTCAAATTCACCAATTCACCTCAAATTACCCCAAAATTATTGCCTAAAATTGGCCAAAATTCACCTTCCACCACCTGGTGGGATAGAAGGCAGCTGTGACCCACAGTATTTTTTGCTTCTCATTACTTTGGCTCTTTTTCACATGTCCCTGCACATTAATATTCATTTTGAACAATCATAAATGCACCTCTTTTCCATTTGAACCCTGCTGAAGTTTGCCTGTTTCACCCACCAGTTTCATGACTGAATAATAAATTAATCTCATATTAATCAAATTACTGAAAAAACCACAAACACGCACCAAAAAAAAAAAAAAAAAAAAAAAAAAAAAAAAAAAAAAAAAAAAAAAAGGGAAAAATAAGGCAAGAATCTAATGAAAAATAGCTTCCAGGCATTTCACAGTAAACAAAGTTTAGATAAACAAATTTCACTCTGGAGGACAGTTTAGCTAGCAAAAGTAATGTTTATCTCTGGGTGGGACTGATTTTTGGCACGTTCAGATGTTGGGTTTGATCCTCAGCTCTTTTCCAGCCCTTCAGTCCATGAAAAGTAGATGCAAAACTGACTTGGGTTTCACTAAAGACATTCCTCTTGCAGGCAATGTGCAAATAATTTCCCCACTCTTTGTCTATTTGACAAGTTTTGCGTGGAGATTACGAGGATGCTGCACTCTGGAAATGCAGCACAGATTCACAATTTTATTTTTCTTGCAAGTTAGAGCTCCAAAAATCCAATTGTACCAGCAGCCCCATTATCAAGGGAAGAACACTGAATCACCTTCCAGAAAAATCCTTTCTTCTACACAAGGGCTGCCTTTGGAGATTTTTTTTGGAGACATGTTTTTAGAAGAAATAAGAACCCATGTGAAAGTTGCAGAGGTCTGTGCTACTGACAGAAGAAATTGTGCAGATGCTCTTGTTGATAACTTTTGCTCTGAGCTGCCTGCATGCCACTTTGCTTGGGTAAAATATTGCACTATTTCTAAAATTAGGGTGTGTGTCCAACTTGGCTGGTTCAGTGCCATACAAAAAAAAGTCAATATCAAGGTTTTAACAAAGTCTGGGGTAAAGAGAGGGGGTGAGTGTGCAAAGAGGAAGAAGAGGAAAGGGAAAAAACATATTTTAAACCAAAAAAAAAAAAGTATAAATCAAAGAAAAATAATTGAAACATAACAGAGGAGAAGAAGAAAAAGAGAAAATAATTGTTTTTTTCCTAATGTTAGGCAATATTTTGTTACTCATTAACAGTAGGTTGCATTCAAGCTCCAATGGGGTTTCAACCATGTGACCAGCACATTCAGTATTTTTTATTCTTTACAAATTCTAGACACAAGGGAAGAGTTTTTTACAAAAACAAATAAATAAGAAGACTCGTTTTATTCCTTCAGCTTAAAATGGGAAAACAACAACAAAGCACAACAAGTGTTACCACCACTGAGAGTCAGATTTTCTGGGGGACGGATTTCCAAACGCGACCCCACGCCAACGCACAAACAGAAACACTCAAAACTCATCAGAGCTCTGGCCAACCACCCAGCAGCCCATGGAAAGGTTGTTTCTCTCCTTTCTCAGCAGTGGCTCCTCATTCCCTGGCTGTGCTCAGATTTTTGTTGGGATCCCAAGGGAAAACAGCCCTGTCCTGGCTGGCGCTCGCCCTTGGTCATGGTGCTTCTTCCAATGGCTCTGTGGGATGTTTTTGTTTTGTTCCAGGAGGGAAGATGCTCATCCCCAGCTCCTCAGGAGGAGCAGCTCAGGGCACCAGCTGGGTCTAGAGCCAGTATTTGGGTGAGGAATGACTGGCAAATCCTGCAGGAAGTTGTGAGTAGCCAAATGCAGCGTTCGCCCCAAGGGCGTTTTCCAACAATTCTTGAGTACTGGTTGTGTTTGAGTTGTTTCATTGCTGTGTGTCTGCTTGAATCAAATCCATTTAAAATGTCACTGAATTCACTAAATACAGTGAATTTGTCAGTTAACTAAAATAATTATAATGTTCTGGTTACTCAAGACACTCAAATCTTGGCTGATCAAGGGAGAAGGCAATCACCAGAGTATAGCTCTGAAAAATGAGACCTTTTGAAAAAGATCACTTACTTATCAACCAAATAGAAATGTTCTTCTGCTTCCATTGATCCATCCTGGGCTCTAGCACTGCCCTTTCACGCTGACAGCTTTATTTCACTCCATACACTGCACAATTCCCAGGCACTGGTATCATCACACACCAGCCATGAATTATTTATTTGGTTAAAAGGCTGACATTACTTGGCAGATAAACACATCTGCAGGGAACCCAGGCAGAAGACATTAATGCCTGGCCCTTCCTCAAGACATCACAACTTAGAAATGACCTTTATAATGCCTGGGCACTGCGTGCTGGAGTGAAGGAAGCAGAGCCAGCTCCTCTCAGTGATGCCCAAAACAGGAGAGGAAGCAATGGGCACAAATTCGGTGCAAGAAAAAAAAATATCTAATTGTGAGGGTGGTCAGGCAGTGGGAAAAGTTGTGAGAGAGGTTATAAAGTCTCCATAAATGTAAATAATCATAATTCCCAGTCAGCTGATGATCTGGCCGACCCATCTTCAGGCAAGGAGGTTTGCACAGGGTGAGTCCAGGGGTGTTTCCATCCCCAGCTGTTCTGTGATTCCAGCCAAATGAAGGAGCAACAGAGCCACATTTTCACTGGGACATTGCAGGAATGTCACAAAAAGCTTGAATGCCAACTGCTCAGTGTAGCCTTTTATCCTCACGTGTAATTAAACCACACTGTGTGTAAGTCAACACCTCCTTCTTCCCACAGCAACCAGCTGGTTGTAAAAAGTCACAGTAATTTAAGGTTTCAGCTGCTCCACTCACCATTTTCTACATAATTCTTGGCCATAAGATGTTACCTGGGACATGAATGTGAAGCCAGCCCTGGTGAAAAAATTGACATTCTGCTACCCTGAGACACCCAAGTTTCCCCAGGTACCCCAGACTCCTGCCCAGCATTTCCCTTCCAGGAGGATGCTCAGTTTTATCTTGATAATAACAAGCCACAGAAAGACCAAAAGTTCCCAGTGGTAATTGTAGAGACAATGGAAAGCATGTTGGTTTTGGTTTTTTTTTTAATTTATTTTTTGTCTCCAGTACTCCATTCCTTCTCACAGTGACCAAACCAGGATATCTGGAGACTTTTCCCCCCCTTTCTGACTTATTTGACCATTTCCAAAATTACTGCAAACTTGCATTTTTCACCTGCTGATCCACAGACCTGAGCTGGGGGCAGTGGCAGGGAAAGAAGCTCATGGGTTACTGCAGAGAAACAAAATAAAGAGGTTTTAACTCCCTAGAGGAAACCCCAAAGATTTTGGAAGCCTGAAAAAGGAGAGAGCTTGCTGATTTTACACCAAAGGATATTTCCCCTTACACTTTCAAGTTAGCACATTTTACCAGCAAATATACTTTTTTTAAAAAAATCAGATCCTTCCACACCACAATATATTTCTCTGTTGATGATACATGTGACAAAGTACACAAAATTCAAGTTAGAGGTTCTGTGTTCCAGGCATCAATTAATAATTTAAAGTGATTGCTCAGTAATAAAAGCTGCAAATGAAACTGTAGTGGGCACTGGGAAACAGTGGTGATTTTAATAGAAATAGCAGATTCTTCTAGTAGACATAATAAGAGATAAATGTCCCTCTGCCCCAGAATCTCCAAGAGATGATTCAAATATGATTTGAGTAATTCTGCATAATCTGGGGAAAATTTGAGGCTCATACTGTAAATCTCATGCTTTAACTAATATAACTCTGAACTTCACAGAAAAAAAATAAAAAACTTATCAAAAGTGCAGAATAAAGCAAACATTTCACTCTTCTAACCATTGCATAATACTAAAAACTAATGAAAAGATGAAACCATCCACAGTTAGCCTGAGAAACCCTCTGTGTGCAGAGCATATTTGTGATTTATCTGAAGCATCTAGGGCAGATTTGTCCCCATTTGAATTTCCCACATTGTAATTGCAATTGCAGCAGGAGCTGGAATTCCTATAGCAACTTCCACCAACAATTTCCAACACCTGAAAACACAATTAAAGTAATATTCACCTTCAAATGGCAGTCTCCAAGAGAAATTGAGTGAGAAAAATGAGTTAATTTTATTAATTGTTAATTAGAACTGAGTCATGCTGAAATCCAAAGGTCTTGAGACAAAGAGCCCAGACTCAGGGCCAAGGGAATATTTTCTCCTTTGCATAAATTATGGAGTGCATCACTTTTATTTTTTAACCAACATCCATGGATCTGCTGGTCATGAATTAACCCACAGGTGCAGCCGAAAAAAGCAAAAATAATGTAAAAAACAGGAAAAAACAGGAAAAATAAAATAAAATAAAATTAAATTTCTCCTGGCAGGCTGTTTCCTCTTGCAATACCCCTCCTGCTTGTGACATCTAGTGTTGGTTTGCTCAAAGGACAATATTCTGAGAGCCTTGTGAATGCTCTGCAGGGCAGAGGAGACAAGCAGGGGACATTTGGGGACAGGGGGTGGTGGCACTTCTGTGCCCCACCAGAGATGAGTGGGAAATTTTGCATTGTTTTGATGCAATTATTTGATAATTGTCCAGTCTAGCAAGGCCATTGCTAACAGTGAACCTGAGATGAGTTAATTGAGTTTATTTGGTTTGGAGAGGGAGAAAAGGAGGTTTCACAGGAGTTCTCTGGGTGCAGGTTCATTGCCAGGAATCATTTAAGCTGGGGCTCTAATTTCCATATAAATGGCCAGGAATGGCTGAGCTGAGTGTCAGACCCTTAACTGGACAGGAATGCAGTGACCACAGACACTGAAATTTGGAATGCAGTCCTGGCAGGTGGGACAGGTCCAATAAATAAGGAGAGAGATTTTTCACAGGATTCTTAAAAAACAAAACAAACAACAAAAAAAAAAAAAAAAAACAGCAAAAAAACCAAACAACCAAAAACCGAATTCCCCCCCCAAAAACAAAACAAACCAAAACCAAAACAAAAACAAAAACAAACGAAAACAAAAACAAAAACAAAAACCAAATAAACACACCAAAAACCGACCCCCCCAAAACAAAGCAAAACAAAAACAAAACCAAACAAAACAAAACCAAAACAAAAACCAAAAAACCCCAACTAAAATAACACAAGGGAAAAAAACCAAAAAAACAAAAAAACAAAAAAAAACCCCAAAAACCGAAAAAAACCCCAAACCAAACAAAAAAACCCCAAAAACCAAAAAAACCCTAACCAAACCAAAACAAACCAAAACAAGCCAAAACAAACCAAAAACAAAACAAGACAAAATTAAAAAAAAAAGAAATAAAACCACCCTCCCCAAAAAAACCAAACCAAACCAAACCAAACAAAACAAAAAACCCCAAAGCAAAAACAAAAACAAAACAAAACAAAAAACCCAAAAAACAAATTAAAAAACCCATAAAAACCCCCCAAAAAAACCCAACCAAACAACCAAACAAAAAAAAACCCCTAACCAAAATACAATCAACCAAGGAAAGAAAATTGTAATTAAAAAAAGCTGAACAGAAAGTGAACAATCCTTGTGTCCCTCTACCCTCTGGGTGCTGCTGTAAACCTCCCCCAGCTTCTCCCTCTTTCACCTTTATCAGTCATTGCCAGGGGAATAAAAACCACAAAATCCCCAGGAGCCTTTCTTGTAGACTGGCTGATAGGAAGAAGAAATACAATTTTAAACACGTGGGGTTTAGTTTCCATTTGAAATGGTGTATCTGCTTAAGATTAAATTTGCTATTTTATCCAAGGCTGGTTAGGGATATAAAAAAGAAGAGAAAGGTTATAGGAAAGTAGAGGATTTTTCATTCCTTTAACTGATTTAATTTTAAAAAGACATTTTTACAGGGCAGAAATCCTCTGTTTCAACAGGAAAACTAAGAGCTGCTGGGAGTGCAATACTTTGGTTTTTTGCCTCAAAATGCAGAAAATACTTGGGTCAAACTGCAGAGCTCTGACTCAAATCTGGACATCACCAAATTTCTGTGGCACATCCACACACAAAGAGAGATTGTGTTCCCCAGGATATTCCTCCTCCATGCAGGACAGAGCATGTGGCATATTTTCCTTGTTAAAAAACAACCAACCAACCAACCAAACAAACAAACAAAACAAAAAACCCCACAAAAATAACAAACAAAAAAAAAGCAAAATAAAAAAAAAAGAAAACAAAAAAAAAAAAAAGACGCCCCAAAAACCACAAAAAAGGAAAATAAACGAAAAAAAACAAAAAACAAAGCAAAAGAAGAAAAAAAAGCCACAAAGAAGCAAAACAAACAAAACAAAACAAAACAAAAAACCCCACAAAAATAACAAACACAAAAAAAGCAAAACAAACTAACAAAAAAACAATAAAACAAAGAAAAAACAAACAAAAAAAAGCACAAAAAACCAAACCAAACAAAAAAAACAAAAGAAAAGAAAAAACAAAACAAAAAAAAACACAAATGAGAAAATGCCATAAAATACCATTAATTCACAGGCCACATGAGGTCACTTTTTGTCATGAGCTGGAAACATCAACAAATGGAGAAATTGGGAGTTTTTGGTTTCTCCTGTCCCTGCCAGAAGCCAAATCAGGTTCTGAGGGAGACACCCCATATTGCAGAGATAATAAAAATAACTCAGATGCTCACAGGAAATAAAAACTCCAGAGGAGCAGCAGGGAATCAGATGCCTGGGAAACTAATTTAGAAAGTCTTGGCTTTTAAAACACTGATATTTTATTCAAATCCTCTATCACAGTCCTTAGCTGGTTGCACAGGATTAAAAATATAACTCACATAATAACCCCAAAGTCTGTGGACACCAATCCTTAGGTGGAATCTGTTAAATTACAAGCCCCAGAAAATCCCTCTCTTAGTTGACACATCACAGAAATTCAGATTTCCTTCTTTCTCCATAATTTACCTGCACAGATCCTGAACCACATTTTGCATTTTTGTTTTGGAAGTTTTGTGTGTCCTCTCTGTGCCTGAGCTCAACCAATTTGCTCTCAAATGGTGCCTTGTGCAAAATGCACAGAGGGGAAGGAGAAATAATCTGATTTTTCAGGAGCTGAGAGCTCCATGTGTGGCTGTACAGGGGCAAACATCCCACCCCTGCTTCAAGGGTGAAGATCAAAACTGGTCCTGGGCTGGTCAAAAAGTCCAATTTCCTCTTGAGCTCACAAATGAATGAGGATGGTAAAAACCCAAGCAGCATTTTCTGTGAAAACACATTTTTTATCAGTCCCATCAGCTTTAATGAAGGAGACACAGAGCCACCATGAAAGTCAATTAGTGGAGGAAAATAAGAGATGTGATCTTTTTTATCCTTTCAGTTCAAGAAACTTTAACAAGGGTCACAATGAAATAAGATATTAAAAGGCATTGGAATTTCCCAAGTAATTTAAAAATAAAATTATTAGCAAAATGCACACTGTAGTTGGTGGCAATCTTTATATCTCAGTGTTGACTTTTGAATGTGTCTCCCTGTCACCAGAGAAACTCTTGTTTTCTATTCCAGTGTATTTTAAAAGCAGCAGATTCAACTCTGCAGTATTTGTGGAGAGGGGATTACTGATATTCCAAATCACTCTTTGTTAAAAAGCAGAAATGCTCAGCCAGGCAGTTTCCTAGCAAAGCCTTAAAATAAATAAATAAATAAATAAAATAAAAAAAAATAAAAAAAAATAAAATAAAATAAAATAAAATAAAATAAAATAAAATAAAATAAAATAAAATAAAAATAAAAATATGAAAATAGAAATAAAAATAGAAATAATACAAGTAATAAAAATAAAAAATTAAAATTAAAATCAAAAATAAAAATAAAAATAAAAATAAAAATAAAAATAAAAATAAAAGTAATAAAAATAAAATAAAAAATAAAAATATAAATATAAAAATGAAAATGAAAATAAAAATAAAAATAATAAAAAACAAATAAATAAAAATTAGTATAATTCCAGCATTTCCTTGTGTTAACAGATTAAAGGGGTGATTACTGCTTTGGGAGGAGAACTGGGAGAAGCCTGACCTGCAGCCCTGAGGGAGAATTTCAAGGTGCTCCTGGTACTGGGTGGGGCTGAAGGACAAGGATGGGCACAGGAGCCTCAGGGCCATTTCTAGAGGGTTATAAGGAAAATTTAAAAACTAAAAGTGGGTCTGTGCTGGTGGCAAGCCATTTCCTCAAGGTACATTTTCTGTCTGAGTTTGCTCTTGCTGATGTTTTTTTTTTAGAGCTTCAACCCTGCCATTTTCAGCTTGCTGCTGAACATAAAGTGAAGAAACTTTTTTGGGTTTTTTTTGCTTTATATTGGTAGCATTGCCTCTGGGCCTGGTGTTAACCACACTGCAAAATCACATTCTGCATGACAACAACGAGTGTTGGAGCAAATCCTGAAATCTCAGGTGTGCTGAAATTTGTGTTGGAGATTTGTTTGCACAAGCCCAGCTCTAAATGAAGAACAAGGGGTGTGGGCATTTAAAACCTTGTAAAACCAAGTTCTTGTTAATGCATTGCCTCAGGATCCTTGGGTGTATTTACCTACATGGTAAATATGGTGCTATTGGAAATATGGTTTCTTTGCCATTGCCAAAACTGATTAGCAATTAGCACAGCCATTCTTTAATCTATTGTATCTTTCCCTTCCCATGTCAAATCAGATTACACAGAACTGGTGATGATATAAAACTGGAATTGCAGCCAGCCAAAGCAATCCTTCCAACAGTGAACAGCAATATTAATTATCACTGAACAAAAAATACATGCAAGACATCTCGAAATTCAACCTCATCTTGATAACCTCCCAGGAATTAAAGTCTCTGAGTCACTTGGGAATCTATCATCAGTAAGAATAATATTTAAGGTAGTGAATTCTCCATAAAGATATCAAATATTTATTCTATTCAGGTATTTTTCCTCCTCTTGAGATTTTGGGGGGAAAAAATCCTGATTAGTTTCTGTTTTTTCCTGAGGTTTTTTTTTTTCTCACTTTTCAAGTTTCAGTAAGCAATTTTATTTTTGAAATAAATAATACAGGGAAGCAAATAAAGATTTTTCACATTCAACTCTTTGAGTGAGAGTATCTCAGATGTTAAGCAGCTGCAGGAAAAACAAAACAGAGAGGTACAGCCCCTAAAAATGCAATAATTTCCATTCTGCTACTGTCACCCCACTGGCTGTTTCCCCCACACATGTTGTGCCTTTGGGCAAAGCTATGTGGGTTTATTTTTCCACATGTGTGAGGTTGAAGATGTTGTAATTGTGAATAAAATCCATGTGGTTCAATCCTTCCTGGAGTTTATCTCATCCTTGAGTGTGGAGAGGCTGATCTTGGAAGGACACTTAGCAACATCCACAAAAACTTAGCATCAGAAAATGAGCTTTTTATAATATTTTTCTAGTCTCTGGGTCCTCCTCATGAATCAGATATGTAATATATTAATATTATATCAGATATGTAATACATTAATGTATTTGTATAATCTGTTTCTAAAGGTTGTGCTAAATTTGATGCTTTTCTCCATTTTTAAGGACAGGCTGAACAAAGAACCTCTTTGTGCTTGAATTCTGTGATTTCATAGAGGAGATTTCCCAGAACCACAGAAAAGGCCACCAAAGTCACCAAGTCCCAGCTGCTCCCAATCCCACCTTGTCCCCAGCCCAGAGCTCCCAGGAATTCCCTGGACACCTCCAGGGATGGGCACTGCAACCCTCCCTGGGCACTGCCAATCCTGAGCTCCCTTTCCATGGGGAAATTCCTGCTGAAATTCCACCCTGAGCTCCCTTTCCATGGGGAAATTCCTGCTGAAATTCCACCCTGAGCTCTCTTTCCATGGGGAAATTCCTGCTGAAATTCCACCCTGAGCTCCCTTTCCATGGGGAAATTCCTGCTGAAATTCCACCCTGAGCTCCCTTTCCATGGGGAAATTCCTGCTGAAATTCCACCCTGAGCTGCCTTTCCATGGGGAAATTCCTGCTGGTTCCACCCTGAGCTCCCTTTCCATGGGGAAATTCCTGCTGAAATTCCACCCTGAGCCTCCTTTGCTCCAGCTGAGCCCCTTCCCAGCCCCCTCAGGGATTCTGCAGCCCCTTCCCAGCTCCCTCAGGAATTCTGCAGCCCCTTCCCAGCTCCCTTCCATTCTCTGGAAGGGCTCCACTGGGTTGGACAATACTCCAGTGAATAAATTGCTCCTAAATCCAATCTAAACCTTCTCCGAGTGGTGGAGGGGAGCAGAAAAAAATGAGTTTCCCTCAGCACAGAATGTCAGCAGTGGGTTTGAGGAAAACAAGGTGAAGGGGTTTGCATTAGACCTTGGTGCTGCTGATGCCCAAGGTTAACTAATACAGGAATAGGGCCCAGAGTGACCCCAAAACAGCCAAAAAGCTGTGCAGGTGGGTCAGGCTCTGAGCTGAGCTTGCCATAGCTCAGAGCAGGAAACTGGGCATTTCACATCCAAAATCAGGGGGGTTTCTGCCCCTTGGTTTGGGGCCAATCCAATCCATTGCCAATCTCAGAAGACTTTTGTGACTAAACCCCAAACCTTTCCTTAACTTCCACAATTCTTCTCCAGGAAGAATCTCCCACTCCCAGGAGCAGCATTAGGTGATGCTGGATGTCCAAAGCTCTTACCTTTAGGAGAGATTTCACTCCAGCAATATGCTAATGTCACTTCAGCTTGGAAAATCCCTGTGTCCACACAGCCTGCCATTTCAAACTCACATGTTTGGATTTAAAAGTGCAAGCAGCTGCTGCTAACAATTTTCAAGGACTGGGGGGTGTCAGGAAGTGTAGCCCATTTGTGCAAACATAGACTAAAAGGTCTTGCCTTAAAAAAAAGAGGTCCTGAAGGATTGAAGTACAACCTGTCACTATAGAGTGCAAACAAAAACTCCCACTGCAGCACAAACACATTTATTTAGGCCAGTTTATAAAAAATTATAATAACATATATTTTTATTATCATATATAGCTGTTCTACTGATGTGCATTTCCTGTTTGTTCTAAATTCATGGGTATAAATTCAATTCCTGCCTAATACAAACCTTTCCAAGATTTATTTTCCATTTTCAAATCAATACCCACATTTTTTTTCATCCCATCACCCTTCCTGCATTTTCATCAGAATTCCCTTTCACAACAACATTATTTTCTGATGATTTTTCACCCTTCTTACTCTGCCTCTGAAAATGTCAGCCTGGACATTTTCCACAGGGAGTGAGCTGGGCTGAGGGAAGGATGTGGGGGAGAAATGTGAGTATTCCAAATCATGTATTTCCCCCTCTAACCTCATCCAGTGATCTATGGGTGATGGCAGAGTGCAGGGGGACAGAATTTTGCTCCAGATCCTCTTGCAGGGATAAGGGAGATGGATTCTGCCAAGTCTAAGGCAGTGCAATGTCTTTGGTACCATCAGTGTCCCAGGTTCAGGATTCTCTTTTTAACTTTTTTAAAGGATGAGGAAACCAGCAGGACCTGTTCAGGCTGCTGAGAGGAAAACATCTTTATTTCCTCTCCCCACCCCCCAAAAAAAAAAAACAAAACAAAGGGGAAGATCTGGCATTTCAGCCTTTTGCCATCAGCTGTTTTCAAGCTGCAAATACCAGCCCTGGCTGCAGCATGGTTTGAAATTCACCAAAATCCACACTGTTTTTAACAGAGCACGTGCTCCTGTGGAAATGCACTTTTGGGAGACACAGGGGATGTTTTCTTACCCTGCCATGTACTAAAAAATCCAAGTATTTGGGAATTTTCGATCCATGGTAAGAATTTTTGATCTCTGGTAACACACAATCCTTTCAATTCCTGGATTTTGTGTCCTTGCTAAGGATTTTGGCACAGCTGGAAGTTGTCCTGGTTTAAGCAGAGGTGGAAGGAGTTCCCTTCAGGGAGAACCAAAGGGATTCCTCATTCAGCAAGCAGACAGCACCATCAGCAATATCTGGTGCTTCTTCCTCCTTTCCCAAGTTTATTTATATTTATTTTGACAAAGTCACAGTACTTGGGTGATCCCAATGTTTGTTCCAACTCTGAAAAGACTAAGCTGGGATCCTGCTGCCTTTTGCAATTAAATCTTCCATCATCTGCTTAGAAAAGCCCATTTTTTTCTTTTTCCTCTTTTTGTTTTTTCAAACCTGTGAAAGAACAGGGCCTTCAGTGGTCACTCAGGTCTGCTGCAGATCTTTTCTGTGACCTGTGCCAAACCTCTGCTTTTCTCTTTTGTCCCCACCAAGCAGGAACGTTTATGTGCAATTATCACCTCGAAAACTGTAAGAAACAAATTCCTGACATTCTCCTGCCACTGGAGACAGCCACACCATTTATTCCCTTCCCTAAACCCACTGCCCACCTGCCCCAAAAAGGATTTTTCCTGCTCAGCACTTCCAGATCCTAACCCAGCAGCCTTGCTCTTGCACTGCTGCATCCACCAGAAGTGTTTGTCTTCTTTTTACTTTCTCCCCCAACCACTGCAGAAAGCAGCTGCTGGGCCATTTTCAGCTTCATTTCACTCCTCCCACCTTTTGGCACCTGGAAATCCAGAGGCATTTTGGTATTGTCATGGATCTGCTCCTGCCCTGGCAATAAATTCCTCTCTCACGGAACTCAAGGCTCTGCTTCTCTGTTTTATCAGCACTTACACAGTCACTGAGCCTCTACAGCACAAACAGCTGTAGGTTTCCCCATTTGGAAATATTTATTTGCTATGGAAAAGAAAATGTGCCATAAAATTGCTCTGTACAAGGCCTTAAGTTTCCTTCCAGGTCTGCTGCTGGAGGGCAGATGTTTCTGGATGATGTTTCTGTCCTTACTTCTTGTCTCTGCTGTGCTAACAGCTTTGTGTGGCCTTTAAGCTTTTGTCCATGTCCCCTCCAAGCACTGTTTGTATCTTTTGCATCATTCATCAGGAAGAGCAATGTGCTAGTGGAGCCCTGTGCACGTCACTGCTTAAAATCAGAAACACAAGTTGTGTGTTTTCTCTGGAAAAGAATGGATTTGCCATTTTGCACCAGCTGTTTCAACTCCCACGACCCAGGGATGGACTCTGCTTGTGCTCAGGGCAGAAGTGTCACCTACAGAAATTAAGAATTTTCTTTTAGGAAAGGACTTTACCCATAGGTGAGCCTCAATGCTCCTCCAGCCACTGCCCTGGCAGAGCAATTTCTGATGTCAAAGCCCTCTTGGCAGCAAAGCCTTTCCACTGCCAGCCTGCCTGCATGCTGCTGGCCCCACTGCTGCAATTCCAAAGACTTGTTCTCTCCTACAGAAAACTCCAAAGACTTGTTTCCTCCATGCCCAGCCTCTGATGAATTGTGATGTCTCAGGCAGGAGATCCCAATAAACCAAAGTTCTGTCTCCATCTAATTTAATGAATGCATCTATTGGGGTGCAGCTGGAGTAAAGGAATGTGTGCCCCACTCAGCTCCTCAAACCTTCTCTTGCTGTTTGAGGAGCTCTCCCAAAAAAGTTATTCCAGGAATTCAAACACTGTTGGTGTCTGAGGGGGCAGGAGGGTGCTCAGAGCAGCACTGGGTACTCTGCAGAGACTGCCATGGCCACAGAAAAATGCAAAATCTGTATTCAGATCACAGAACCAGAGAATAGTTTTGGTTAAAAACAGCTTAAATCCCACCCAGTGTCACCCCATCCACGGCAGGGACCCCTCCCAGTGTCCCCAGTGTCCAGCCTGGCCTTGGGCACTGCAGGGATCCAGGGGCAGCCACAGCTGCTCTGGGAATCCCATCCCAGCCCTGCCCACCCTGCCAGCAACAATTCCTGCCCCAAATCCCACCCATCTCTCTGTTTGAATCCATCCCCCTTTGTCCTGGCGCTCCAGCCCTTGTGACATCTCTGGATTTGTCTCCTGTCCCTCCACTCCAACCCAAACATTGCTCCACAGAGTCAGGGATGCTCCAGGATGATGGAATTTGTCGTGGCAGCACCCTGGCTTCACAGCAGAGCCAGCCCAGTGACACAATTGTGTGCATTTTGCAGGGTGCTGGTACAGAAACATTTTGGGGTTTACATCAATATTAGAAAAATTCTCCAGAGCTGAATAACTTGCCATTCCCTGTCTAAATAAACAAGCATGGGTGACAGGATTTTTTAGGGTTTTTTGTTGTTTTTTTTTCTTTTTAATAAGGAATGTTGTCAGTCCTATTTTATTATGCGTAATAGAAGGAGGTGAAAAAAAAATCAATATACGCACTGCATCTAACCTAATTAAAACTACAATCACAATGTTATCTGAATGTGTTACAACATTGTTTAAATCCAACAAGTAGACAAGAAAACAACAAATCTATGCAGGGTTTTTTATACATATGGTGAGAAAGTTTGCAAAGTGTTAAAATATATTTTCTGTTCTGTGTGTTTCTGGTACAAGGAAGTGATGTGTAAAGTAGTGTATATTTATGAACAGAGCCTTGACTTTTACAAGCAATAATCGACTTCAAAACATACAATGTATATCTTAAAATATCCCCTAAAGCTGCTCATATAAAGTCAAATCCAGCACCTACTAAAGTTCAGCCAGCTGACTCTTTGACTCCAGTGGGCATTTGACAAAGCCCATGGTAATTTTTTGAAGTACCTGATGGTCTAGTTGTATTCATATGAAAAAAATCACATTGCATAGATTTAAACAGGAAGACATGCAATAACAAGACAAGTCACAGTATAGCAAAACCTTGTTTCTTTGGTGAAACAGAAGCAGATATAAAAGTTACAAAGATTTTAGACTTTCATTCACAAAAAAAGAAAAAAAAAAAAAAATAAAACCGAACCCCAGACATTCACATTATACACTATACAAGATAATAATATAAATAGAGAAAAGTATTATGTGCATTGTTTGGGGGTGAGGGGTGGGGAGCAGAGCTGCCAGCCCCCCACGAGGGTGGGGAGCAGCCTCTGCCACTCCTCAGGGTCAGGGGGTGATGTCTGGACCGTGGCAAGGTCACTCCATGGGCAGCTTGCCATGTTGGCAGGGTTTCAATTCTTCTCCTTTCCCTCTCAGATTTTGTTTTTCCCCACCACAACCCCACGCAGACACAAAGGCGTGAACGCCTCCTGTGTGTGTTTTTCCATGTTACTTTAAAAGGTACATCCTAAGAAACTTATTTTCACTTTTTTTTTAACCTTTTTTTTTTTTTTGTTTCCTCTTTTTTTCTTATTTTTTTTTCCAAGTCCTGTGCCCAAAGGTGTGCAAGGCACTTTGCAGGAATAACAGTCCTTTCCTTGGGGAGGCCGTTTCAAACGCCACCTCCTGCTCTCACTGTACAATTCAGGGTCAGTGGTGGCACTGACCCGGGCAAGAAATCATAACAGAAAAACTCCTACATACACACTGCACCAAACTACAACCTAGAACCAATCTGTGCACACACTTCTTTAGAGAAAGCCAAGATCCTGATTCTTCTTCACAGGTCTCACCCATCTAGCCGCAAACAAATGATCCTGTTTAGCAGGAATTTTTGTTCTCTGGGGAAAAAAGAGCAAGTTGAACTGAAAGATGGTTCCAAAAGTGGAGCTCAGGGGCTAATACTGCACTGGTGAGCTCTTTGAATCTTCTTTGTATGGGTAAAATAACATCCAATAAATTAAATCAGTATGGCTTACTTCATTTATTTATGTACGCTTCACAGCTGCAGCATTCATACACAAACATTCATTACTTTATAAAAAGATTAAAAAATGGTTATATATACAAAATTATTTACTTTTTTGATTTTTGTTTGTTTTCTACAAAAAAAAAAATCCCCCAAACACCAGGTCTACCTCCATTTTAGAATGCAGAGACCTGTAATATAGACCTTGTGGTTAATATCGTGAAAGTATTTTTTTTTCCTTTTCTCCTTTTATTCTTCTCAAAAAACAAAAACATGAAACAAAACAAACCGAACAAAAAAAAAAAAAAAAAAAAAAAAGTGGCCCTGGTTGATAAAGTTAATGTATTAGAACTTGGAATTTTACAGGCTCTCCTTGTCATACATAACTCCTCCACACAGTCCTTTCTCATGTGTGCTGAAACTGGAATGGAGAGCAGAAAAAAACTTCCCATATTGCAGTCCCTAGTTCATGCTCCATGCCACTTTTATGTGCTCTGTCTAAACTTTTCATCTCATGGGACACAAACTGTACCGTGGGTAAGAACTGGCACAGTTCCCACTTAAAAAAATTAAAGGTAAAAAAAAAAAAAAAAAAAAGTCATGTCGCTTGCGTGTTTATCTTCACCTGATAATTGCAAATTTCAGTCAGTGAAGTCTTTATTTCAACCATTTCCAGCCTAGGTAAACAACACAGAAACAACGTCATAAATGACTGAAGACCTCTGAGGCCGTTCTAACCATAAATATGCCTGAAATTAGTGTGACTTTTCATTTTATATACAGGATTTTAAAAACAACACACAGTCAAACAACATTAAAATCATCTTATTTACATTTTCATTGGTGCTAAAATTGAGCTGTTTAAATATTGCAGAAGGCTGGTACATATCATAAAATGGTCCACACCGATGGCATATAGAAAACTAATAATCTTTATAGGCTGGAAATGGTTTCCTTTTATCCCCATAAGCACTTCTCCTCTTTTTTTTTTATTTATTTCTTACATTTTCTGATAAACACCGTAATTTTTATTTTTTTCCCTTTTTTTTTTTATTTTTTTTTAATTTTTTTTTTGCAAAAAACGCGCCGTGAATACTGCAGTCCGTAGTTTCAAAAACGATTCGATAATACTCCTATAAGTGATAGAAAAAGGCACAGAAAGTTATGACTTTGGCTGAAATGGTGGAAATCCCCAATTCACCATTTAGCTCTCAGCGCCTCGAGTCCTGCCACGTCCTGATCCAGCGGTGGTAGTGCTTGGAGGAGTTTAACGACGTCCCCTTGCCTGATGAGGAGTGTTTGTAGTAGTATTTCTTAGAGTAAGTCCTTTGGTATGTGGAGGCTGCAGAGAGAAGGGAGGGGAAAAAAAAAAGGGGAAATTTGGTTGGAGTTAAGCTGTGGATGGGCTGGTTGCAGTGCACAACTCGGTTGTGTTTGGTCTTGGTTGATTAGAGGGTTAACAAATTATTAACTGGAGTTGTGGAAGTGTTACAGGCATACACACAGCTGCTGAAATAATCATTAGCATTATTAAGAACCTGTTGATCCTAGAATCAACAATCAACAACTTTCAAATAATCTTAATGCCTTCTGCAGTGATGCCTTAAGATTTTAGCCTTTATATTTTTCAATTTCTGTAAAGCATTAGTGTATAACTCTAAACTCCATATAGAGTGTTACTGCCTTCACATTTTGGCCAGACAATTCCTCTAGGCTTGAAATCCAAGGGTACCCTACAGTCTCAGGCCCAAAAAAAGTATCAACAAAAGTAAATTTGGGGAGAAAACTGGGGGAATCTAACTGTAATTGGATGATTAACTCCTAATATGTAAATGGACCAAACTTAGAGTTGTGTGAAAAACTCGTGACCACCCTCCACCTTGGGTGTAGCCCCCTGGAGGTTTTTGACAAAGTGTACCTATTGAAGGCCTTTAATAAACACCTACTCTTATTCTATTAATCTTGTCTAGCCTCTGTTCTAGGTAGCCACTCCAAAGCATCAGCAGAAACAGAAGAGTAAAATTTGTGTTTGTTCCGGGGGCTGGCTGCTTTTCCCCCTATAATCCATCCTACCAGATTTGCTCCTCTCTCAAAACACACATTCATTCCTCATTGATCTTAAACACTGGTCTTCATTAGCCCAGTGTTCCTGATGGCTGCTGGTTTCCTTTCAGAGAACTCACGATTCATGCAAGTGATTTTGGGCATGTCCCATCGCCCGTTGCCCTGGCAGCGGATGGTCGGGATGTGGCGCTGGATGAAACCATCCTTGCAGTGGTATCTGATCAGGGAGTTGATCTCATAACGAGGCTTCATCTTCCCAAAGGTCTTGGCATTCTCCACCACAGGAGGCTGGCCACAAGCCACTGGAAGGAAAGGAGAGAAACACCCAGCGTTTCAGTTTGTGAGCCCAGACTGGGCTCTGAGCTGGACTCCCAAGAGGAGCATCCAGACAAGGACAGAGGGGATCAGTCTGTCCTGTAGATCTCCAGTCTTGCAAACCAAAACCAATAGTGATGGAAATGGGAAACTGGCAGATATTGTGATCAGTATTGCCTTTTTGGTTTAAATTTTAAATGTAAATTCAAGCCAAAAAGTTGGCATAGTCACACGAAGGAGTTGTTTTTCAGAAACATGAAAACCAGTGAAGTTACTACAAGCATTAAAGGAAAAAGTCCTCTTTTCAGGACTCTTCATGTCATCCTCAATGACAGACTGTTCAAAAAGGGGAAACTTTTTGAAAACAAGGTCCAAAGAGCATGGTAAAAAGTACTGAATGGTAATTTAGCAAATTATTTTTTGTAACTGCAAAGTTTGTACCTGTTCCTTTCTTGCAGGTATAAGTAAGGTGATAATTGCATGGGACATCATTCCACTGCCCATTCTCATGCCAGATTATAACAACACAGTCTTCTCCAGCAGAAAAGAAGCTGTCTGGCTGGTTTGGTCTCCAGTTCTCATATTGCTGCAGAAAAGAGAAGTAAAACCATCATTCTCAGAGCTGGAGAATATTTACATTAACAAAGGAGCACATGATATCACTTGTGATAAAGCAATCTCAACTCTTTGATTTAGGCTGGGCTAAACAAAAGTAGATCTATAATATCCTCCCACTATATTAAAGATTATCTCAAGGGGAACAATATTCTGGTCTAACTTCTTTACTGTAAACTGATGAACAAAGCAAAGAGACACAAGCAAAACTGGATCCTAAGTGTGTCAAAAACAATCTTTCCTACATAAATATTATCAAGTAGAATGCAAGAAAATAGAGTAAATAGTCCATGACCCTCATTAGTGCACATCTGCTAAGTGAGAAGTTACAGACTAACTTCCCAGACTTGGATTATTGATGACATAGGATGGCATAAATAATGAAAGTCTGATTTAAATAATCCATACTGATTTCATTCAGTTAATGAAGTAATTCCACAGGATGGTGTGCAGAATTAGGCACAACATAAGTGAAAGGGTGAGAATGTGGCCCCCAAAATTGCTGGAGATTGGTGTTTCCACTAAAAATGCTAGGTGGCAGAGTGAGCACAGACAGCAGCCTCTCAGCTTTAGAAATGGTGATTCAAATTCTGCCCTCTGTTGAAAAAACAGCCTCAAACATCTATGAAAATGTATGAATAAATGCAGGAAGTGCTTCTTCAAAATGCACTGCTTTTAGAAGTAGAAATATGGTTTTTGTGTATGTGCCAAACAAACAAAAAACTCACAAAAGAACCTTGGGATGGCTGTGAAATACCAGCACAATGTCATTTTTGGATGAAAATTCGGGAGGATTCAGTCTGTTTTTCCAATCAATCAGCAGAAGCAGCAGCACTTTTGTCAGACTGATTGAAACTTGTGCAGCAGTTCTTGCCAGGGAACATACAGCCTCCTGTCCTGGCAGCTTGCAGAGGTGGGATAATCCCTCACCTTGTTCCCAAACAAAGTTTAGGAATCTGAGATTTGCATAGTGTTATGTCAAGGAAAGTGAGAGAATATTTGGAAACCACTCCTAATGATTTTCGCTGGGATTTCTGTTGTATCACTCCAGGAAGAATTTAGGGAAGGATAAAAATAGATATCTGTAAGAACTGGAATTCACATAAATGCCAGACATTAACCAGGCAGCTAGCCCCTTGTATGGGCAAAATGACACAGTTCCTACAGTGCTTATATTTCCTCAGTGCTTACATCTTTCTGACTAGAGCTGGCCCTTATAAATGTCATAGAAGTTTAGCTTTCTATTTTCTTAACTTTGTGAAATAACCCCTCTTCACTGCCTGGGTGAACACATCTTAGGAATAAAGTTAACATACCCCACACAAGTAGTATTTACCTTACAATGAATCAAACTATGAAAGGAAAATGAGTTAAATACTTAACCTTTTCCTACCACGTGTCATCTCACCCATCACGGGTTTTAATTATCCAGGCACTTTAACCAGCACAGTCTGAATAAATTTGTTCTGCACTGAATTTATTACCTCTAATTAAACATCCCCCTTTTCCTACAGAACTAAATTAACTCCATCTCAACTCTCCAGTGTTTAACAGCCCTAAATTACACCAACTCATTTACTCAAGTCTAGGATCCATTCGCTTTCAAGACCCTGTGCATGCATGCACACAAAAATTAAACTGCAAGGTTAGTGGCAGAAAGTTTCACCAATACTGATGAGAGCCAAGGGAAGATTTCAACAAGCCTTGCAGCTGTTTCTAGTGGAAATGACACTGCAGAGCTGCTTGCTTCCACAGGGGTGAGAGTGTGGGAATGAAGGATGTTTAGGGGATATCTGGGGGCATGTGAGCTGGAGGTGCTCAGCACACAGACTCCATATGCTCTTGCCTTGCCAAAATGACTCCAAAATCTGTGTTTGCTTAGCTGGCAGGGCTGCAGCATGGTGGCAAAGTATTACAGCTAGGCCCTGTGGTTTGTTCAAGAATGTCTGATATCCTCCAGCATGACTTGCTGTTACCTCACATCTGATATCGTCATTGCACAGATTTATTTTGGCTGAGGAGCTGATTTTGCCTGGGTCTGGTGCCAGAATTGCTTAGCAGAGGAAGTTCCAAACTGCTGAATTGCTTTCTTAGGTCTCCACCCAGCCCCTCTGTAGTTTTTCATTTCCTTATTTAGACACTGATAATGGGACAATGACACAAGTTGATTCTCACAGTTTGAGTGGAATAGGCTACTAGACAAATAAACTAATATTTTGCTTTTCTCTTATGGATTAGATCTTTGCATGAGCACAGGCATGAATCTGGTTTTCACTAGTGTAGATCTGGGTGACTGTACCATCTCCAGTAAACCCATATCTGCAAAAAATTAATGGGAAAAAACCTTTGGCAATGCTCTTACCTGTATCATTCACATGACAAAATCTAAATAGAATCAAATACTTAGTGAATATATGGAAGTAAAGTTGCTGTAAGGTTTTTACTCCTTATCAGAAATATTGACACAGGGTGATTGCACAGAGTGACCTAAGAACTGTCACTACTGTGGTTTTTAAGCAATTATTTTATTATTATTATTTATTATTATTATTATTATTATTATTATTATTATTATTATTATTATTATTATTATTTATTACCACAACAGATAGGGATTTTTTTTCTCTGTATTAAAATGCAAAGCACTTCCAGAATGTACATTTCTGGACATAAAATCTTAATTATGTACAAGACAAAGAATTGTAGGAGGAGGAGGTTTGGCTGACCACATTTCTCCTCCAGTTGAGGTGGCTGTGGAGATGGAAGTTCAGAGCAATCACAGAATCTCAGAATGGCTTGGGTTGAAAGGAACCTTTAAAATCATCCAGTCCCACCCCCTTCCACCAAACCAGGATGCTCCAAGACCAAATGTCCAACTGATGAAAACTGGAGTTTATACTCTTTATGCTTTCAATTATACCATAACAATTAGTTAATCTTGCTTGTACTTTTTTGGTTTTATTGTTGAAATCAGAGCCTTCTCTGTCACATTGCATTTATTTGTTCAGGCTTTCTCTGCTAAAA
The DNA here is from genome assembly GCF_903797595.1 of Erithacus rubecula. Classification (NCBI taxonomy): domain Eukaryota; kingdom Metazoa; phylum Chordata; class Aves; order Passeriformes; family Muscicapidae; genus Erithacus; species Erithacus rubecula. The sequence goes on from NW_027636395.1 coordinate 587,704, forward strand.
GGCCCTGACAATTTTCCTGCAGAGTGTGGATGGTCCATGATTAGAGCTGGAGCTGAGTTCTGATTCAGCTCCTCAGGCTTCCTACGTGGCACTAGATAATGCATTTGGCTGGCCATTCGCAGCCCATAAAACAGAGAAAATGTATTCTCTTGCCTCACAGGAGGAGTTTGGATATGATGGCTCCAGAAGCCCATGAGGACATTTTATTAAGTTCCACTTTTTTGGGGAAGATTTCCTTATATGGCACTGCATAAACTCACAGTCCTGTTGGGTGGCAGACACTTGTCACATGAAAGGAGCTAAAAGAGCCAGGACTACAGCAAGGGCTGTAAAGCACAAAACTTCATTAGCCAGTCACTACCTATCCTCAATCAGATGGCTGCTAATTAAACAGAAGGAGCATAATCTCCCCATCATGGGGAGGACCCCACCTCGAGGGAGATTCATCATTTAAATTCCCAGATAAGCAGATTTTCTTGGCGGCTCATTTCTTTACTGATGGGTAATCCACTCAGCTCTTTCAGGTTATTGCACTGCCCAGGTGAATCCAGGAGTATCTCACCTTTGGAAATTCCAGCCCTTCCTTCACCTCCAAAAGGCTCATCATGAGATCAGTCATTGTATTTTGCATTCCAAAATAGCCAAGGAGCATTGTGTTTAACAAAGCACAATAAAGAGCTACTGATGCCAACAAAACTTTACTGCTTGACCTCGGTATTGTGTAAGGGCCAGCAATCTTCTGCACACGACTGAATCTAGGAAATAATTTACTTGAAATACATCTATTTAGATTTATAGGTTAAGGCTTTTCCTTCTGGGGAAAGGAAACATGTTTTCAGCATGTTTAAGTAAGCTGTCTCTACAAAGCTGTCTTGGCAGTTTTTGGAGCTTGCAGTTGTGATTTTTATTTTCTTTAGTTCTGGTTACTTCCCTATCTGATTCCTCCTTAATGCAAGACTAATGAGGCAAATTACAGAAAAAATAACAATGGAAGAGGTCGGGAGTGGTTGATTGGATACTTTTTGTGCCATTTCATCTGAAAGTGGAGCAACATTTCCTGCCTGCTATTTATCACTAAGCTGAAACCACCACTGCAAACCTTACTATCACCCTTTTCTTCTCCTGCCATAGCTCTGATAAGAACAGGAATACACTTCTAAAATTCTTTTTCAAAACAATAGCAGACAAAGTCTTTTCTTTATCAGGAAAGGGCCCTGAATGAGCCCCTCACTGTGGGGGTTGTTGCAATTGGACAGCTTAAGTAAAAATCATATCTCACTTTGAGTGAGTCTCAAGGATTACTCAGTGGCTGAACTTCAACAAGATCAGCACGAGGTTACAATGAGCACATGCATCAGCCCAGGAAACCCTCATGTGTGACTCATGCTGCTGTACAGCACTGATGCTGTTACAGGAGACACTTGGGAAGTTGAAACAGGATTGCCATTCTTTTCCACAGGAAAAAAAAAAAAATCAGATTTCTGTGAAGATTTGGCAGTGTATGAAATACATCCATTAAGGTCAGCTAGTATTTAAATGCATTTTTACATGGGAAAGACAATAAGTTATCTTATAGTGCAGGCTCTGTTCCACTAAAATTCCCTCCAGGCCTGCAAAAGGTTTTTCTGTTTAATTTTATGAATGGAAGCAGCCTGACAGAACTCACCAAAGTGTTTTTGAGAGTAAAAACTGTATTCACTGACAGTTTAAGCACACATCTTGATTTAAAGCCATTGGTCATGCCTTAAGGGGGACCATCACAGGGATTCAGGATTCAGACAGAAGCTAAAATAATTGCCTGAAGGAGGGACCAAAAGTGTGCATAAATCTTTGCTGGGAGAAACTCAAATCAATTTGAATATTTAAACCTATTTAGAAGTACACACAAAAAATCACATGTCATGATCCTGATATATATTTTTTAAGTTCTGGTTGCATGCCTTCCCTTTAGCTCCTAATCTGAGTTTTATTTGCATAGGATTTGGGAAACTGGCAGGGTTTGGACCAGGCAGGAACCCAACACTCCCCATGACTGAGTCACACTGTGAGCAAGACAAAATTCCCAGGAGGAGCTTTGCTAAATACTTCTGCAAAAGATTTCTCTTGCAGGGGTTGGGTTTTTTGGTAACAGAGAGATGGAATGTACTGAGAAACTTTTGGAGTCCTGTGCAGCAGCTTGCAAAAAAAGAAAAGGACTCTGGAAAACATAAATTTGTGTGCATCTGTGGTTACCCACAAGAAGGGATTGCAGACTGAATAAGCAGGAAGAGCTCTGCAAAAAGAAATTATTTGAGAAATAAATCTAATGAATCAAAAGTGAATCAGTGGAAAAAAGGCTGCCTTATGAAACTGAAATATAAAAGTACCGTCAGTCCTGTAGTTTTGGGAATAAATGGTCGCATGGTGGAGCACAGCTCTGGGGTGTTTTTAAAACACACCACAGGATTTTTCCATGAAAAGCAGAAAATGGTGAGAGTGGCAGTGAAACCCCACTAGGTGACGCTGTCTACCTGCTCCAAAATTACATTTATTCAGAGAAGGAACCTCGTTCATTAACTCTTTCAAAGCTAAATGAGGCCGTGGATTTTTACCTGTTCTTTGCCATGTTTTGTTTTCAGAATAATGGCTTTTATCACACGCTGTACAGTTCAGTTTTGAGGGTATGCTGTGTGTGATGGGCTCTCAGAAGTCACTTTAGCAGCTGAGAAATCATGTTAAAATTGAGTGGCAAAGTGAATAGGATGGTAAGTGCTGGTTTGGTGCAATTCATGTTTGTTTTGGAGTCACATTGACATGAATATATATTATCAGCGTGATGCAAATTTTGTGGGGTGTGATTTAATCTTTTTGTGCACAGCTAGCAGGAGAGCCACTGGGAAAAAAAAAAAAAAAAAAAAAAAAAAAAAAAAAAAAAAAAAAAAAAAAAAAAAGAAGGAAAAATCCTGCACTTTGTCAACAATTACTACAGGTTTGAAGCTGTCCAAGAATTTTAACCCAGAGCAACGAGTAATTTCAGCCCAGCAGTAACAAGTTTCTGAAAGCAATTGCTGACCCCCCTGGTAAAAACAAGACAAAACCCCACTTTGTCCAAGAGGCCCTCATTACAACAACCTGAACCAAAAATATACCTGTCATTAATAACATTATATAGTTCTCCTCCATTTAAACGTGGGTCAAATGAGCATCTTAAAAAGAGGCTGTAATGACTGACTGCAGCACAGAACCAAAACATTTGGTAGGTTTAAAATCTCCTTCTCCAAGGATCCTGTGGGACATGGGCACAATGAGCTTTTTGTTTGCAGCTGACTACAGCACTTTTTTAGTTTGTTTGCTTTACTTAACCCTCAGAGGCAGGATCCTTCACTACAATACTCCATGCCTTTTGAAGGTTTTGGGGGTTTTGTGTGTGTGTGTTTGTTCAATGAAGTTACTCTTTCTGAGAGGGGTGCAGTTACAGATTTGCTCAAGTTAAAACCTCCTGACTCACCAATAAAGGAAGGAAAAGAGAAGGCTTTGTTTTTGCCAGAATTAAGTTTCTGGGGTGTTTTCCTTCTTGCTTTTTTTTTTTTTAATTTTTAATTTTTTTTAATGTTGCTACCCACCACTGACAGCCTGAGGAACCAGAACACAAAGCACAAACACCCCCATGCTGAAGGGCAGGAAAAACCAAGGCAGGGTCTCTGGACAGCTTTAAAAGTGGCAACATGCCCCATCCCTTTCCTGGCTGGCAGCATTCTCCCAGTGACAGACAATCTGGCCACAGACTCTGGCCAGCTCCTTATTACAGCACTAATCTTATGTAATGGCAGTGAGCTCACTGCCCTACAAAGCACTAATTATCAGCAGGGTTTTCCAGGGGATGTGAATAACCCCCCTCGTGGGGCAGGGGGCCCTGGGCACAGCCCCAAGTTGCTGTATGTGCTTAATCCATAACATGAATAGCTCCAAAGGGCTCCTTGTCTGCTGTGCCTGCTCACAAGGGTCCTTAGCAAACACAAAAGGGGAGCTGCCAAAAGCAACACCAGATTTTTTTTAAATTTCCCCCCCCCCTCCTTTTTTTTTCTTTTTTTTTTTTATGTTTGGATGGGTGTGCTTTACAGCTGTAAAAGTTACCATTCACAGAGCTAAGTGAATTATTTAAATTCGATTTTGCTGGGGTATTTTTAAGCATCCCATTGTATCCTCTCTGCCTTTCATCAATTATTAAATGCCTCCACTGATAATGTAAGTTTTGTTGTTCTGCAGTTTGTATTGCATCACATTTAAAGTATAAAAAGATCCAAGAAGGCAAATTCCTCTGCTCACACAGCTGTGAGTGTCTGGGCCTTGCTTCCTTCTCCTGTGTCTTTTCCAAATGTGTTTATTTTTACTGCTTAGTGCCTTTTGGATAATTGTGGGATGAAGGTGGTCCTTGATACATACTTAAAATTAGAGTTGTTCACTGTTACAGAAATGCTGGGAGAAAAGTCTACAGTAAAGTGCAAGAACAATGTAGACTCTTTAATTTTCTAAATGTAAATAAAAACTACATATTTCATTGCACTGCAGAATGTAAATCAGAGGGAAAACAATGTTCTCCCACACCAAAGCCAACAGAACAGCTCTGCAACTACCCTGAACAGAAGAAAAAGCAGAGCTAGGAAAACATGCTCTAAAAACCACTGTATTATTCTCCCCTGCCTCTTGAACCTATCAATGTAATCATACCTGAAACATCTTGAGCAGAAATTGGCCTGGTTTTCAGGAAGCAGTGAATAACAAAGCTCTGAAAGAGCTGGGCTGCTGTGAGTTCTCTGGACACACCTCAGGGTCTGCTCTCACCACCAACACTTTTGGGACAAATTATCTGAAATCAGGGACCAGGCAGATTTGCCAAAGTTTGCACACTGGTCCACACAACCTCAGGTGATGCTCCCAGACTTGTGGCAGTGTCCCCTCATCTCCAGCTGGGCTTTTTTTGCCCTAAATTTGTTCTGTTGTGTGGTTCATCAGCTCCAGAACATTAATTTCACCTCTCCCAACCAACATAACCACTGAAAAGTTCTTTCTTTTAAAAGCAGAAAGGAGGACTTAAAAAAAATTAAAAAAAAAAAAAAAAAAAAAAAGGGAGAGAGCAGGGAGATGATGAAGATGTGAAAAGATTGCTCCCTGCCACACAGATAGCATAGCAAATCAGAAAAAAACATTTACATGTCAGCAGCCATTGGATCCCACAGCTTATTGTAATTATAGCCTATTTTATTCTGCTCACTGGACAATGTGCCCTAAGTTACCCAAGGAGCACTTTGAAGATAAATTCTGGTCTAAGCCAAGAAGATCCAAATTTTTTTTTTTTTTTAAGAAAATTCAAAAAAAGAAAGACAAATATAAGCAAATACTTATGGGGAAAAAAAAAATATAAATCCTGTAATGACAGACCAGTTACCTGAAAATCATTTTCTTTATGGAAAGTGCCACCTGAGCTGACAATTAAACTTTAGGGCATGAGAAGTGGGACACAATTCCTTTATTCAAGCAATTTTTGCTCTTCTCAAGCCTGTCTATGTTTGGGTTGCAGTGTGTACAACAAGCTGAAAATGTGTGTTTTACCAGCAGATGGTGAGGCTTTATCTGCACAAGACTGTGCCATTTTGCCTGAAAGGCAGGAAACTGCTAACTGGTTTTGAATTAAAACCACTTTACAGTTAAGAAATAAACTTGCCAAACCCCCCCTGAAATCTCACAGATGGTGACACATCAGACATTTCAGTGATGTGGATCAAAAACCCTCCTCAAGTTGGGACAGAACCTCCAATACTGTGATTTAGGAGTGGTCCTGTTTCTATTTTATTAGGATAATTTTTCTTGTCCTAAATGGTTGTGGGGTTTCTTTATGGCAAACAGGCAGACTCGATGCAAATAGGGACAAAGATTTAAACACTATTTCTTGCTTTCTCATTGAATTTGAGTGTACTGGCTTCATTATTCAAGACACCAATTCCTCCAGGAATTCTGAGAGCCAGAGTGTGAATTTACCATATCATTCTTCATCTTTTCCAAAACTTGCTTACTGGCACTATTTTTCCAAGTGCAGCATAAATTCCAGTTGAAGCACAAAAAATGTGCTCAGGAATGCAAGTTTTTTGGGTTTTGTTGGTTTTTTTGTTTGATTGATTGTTTTTGGGGGTGGGTTTTTTTTGTTTGTTTGAGGTTTTTTTGTTTGGTTTTTTTATTTTTTTTTTTTTACTGCTGCTGCTGGTTTTGATGAATTGTTAGCAGAGAGTATTTTCTATAGGGGAAAAAAAAGGAAGAATTCCAAGTTACCAACAGTGGCTGACTATACTTAGTCCACTATTAGGCACCTAAACTGCCTTTTTCAGAAGAGCTGAAGGCCTGTCAAGGCTACTTCAGGTCTAGTGTAAGTTTTCCAGTAAGAACCCTAATTCTATATTCTCATTCACATACTTTGGCCAAATATCATGTTTAATGGTGGCTGGCTCTTGGCCTCAGTTTAAAAAAACCTGGAGAAACACAACTTGTCATGGAGTGAAAATGTAAAAAAAAAAAATTAATTATTTCCTTCCATTGAACCCATCGGCTGGAAAACATTTTAGGTGCAAAGAAATGAAGAAAAAAAAAGGTATTTTATCCCTTTTCCCAAAATCGCTAATAAAATATCTGGCAAAGAGTTGCTGTCACTGTGCTGTATATTTCTGTTGGTTTCCTTATGTTGGTGGGAAATTAGTACCAAAGCAATATAAACCATTTTCTGTGTCCCCAGTAGTGGAGCTTGTGTTTCCATCATTCTCAATTCCCAATTTTAGGGGCTTGTTCTGTTCAGAAAGAAAATTCATTTGAAAGAGAAAGTTGTCACCCACAACATGTCTTGATGTTGTTGTCATTGTTGCTAATTTGCTTTTTCTTTTAAGTCTAAGAAGCATCAGAACTGTTAGGGGTTTATTTTTAATCCATAAAACCTCATAAAGTCATGCAAGCATGATTTTTTTGATTGAACCAAGCTGTTATTGGAGAAAATTCAAAGAAGTATCAAGATAAAGATGAATGTGCTCCACTTGTAGCTGCACAATCACTTTTCTGATAGTATCTCCAAGAAAATTGATATCAGGGGGATCCCCAGCAGGCTTAACAAATTTTCCCCCATGCCAGAAGTGTTGAATAGAATTGTGGATGGTAATATTTTTTTGGAGAGTTCATAGAGTTGGGAAACAAATCTAGAAACAGCTGAATACAGATGAACCCTGATACATAAAATACATCAAGGATATTTAAATTTTGGCTATAGGCAAGAGCCACCTCTAAATTCAGAAATTCAATTTGGAGCATGAGTGTTCCAGTAATAATGCTGACTTTTACTACCACAAATTATGCTAATGCTTTTAAAGCCATCATGAATTCTGCTTACCTGCACACAACATAAAAGAGGCAAATTTTCTACCTGCACAGAATTTAAATTCACTGTAATTTTAGGACATCACCAGGGAAATAGATTGGATACATATATTTAATTGTTATCATTCCTATCAATTACTATAGAAGCAATAAATCACTGTAACAACAAGAGTGGTTAGAAAGTATGAGAAATAAGTTAAAAGCCAGGGAAAAATGAATAAATGAGGCAGCTGCTCAGAACCATGGGATGCAGAAACCATATGGAATAAGTTGTGAGGAAAATCTATTGAAGCAATGAACATAAATGATTTTAAGAGACACCTAAATTGTTTCCGAAGGAAAAGACAGAGGGAAGTTGTTAAAAATGAAAGAAAAATAAGGTGGAAAAAAAGATCAATCAAAGCAGAAATCTGTTGGACAGATGGTTCAGCTCTGTTCCTAGAATATCTTAATTTCTTAAAATTGAAAATTATAGTAAAAATTCGCCAAGCCAGTAGCCTGAACTTAAAAAAAAAATAAATCTTAGCTCTAATTTTAATTTCCTCAAAATCATAGAACCATAAAATGGTTTGGACTGGGAGAGACCATGGGCAGAAACAGCTTCCACTAGACCTGAGTGATCCATCAATGGCACAACAACTCTGTCTTTGGAATATATAAGCATTTATCTTATTTTACACTTGGTGTCTGGACTCACCAGTGGGTGCCTCACAAGAGAAAGCTTCACCACCCTCTTTGCTGTCACCTACACACAGCCATGTCCCCAAGAAATGTCACATTTATTTGCCATTTCAGGCCCTGGTTATCTACATGAAATGGCAATAAATGAAGCCCCAGGTGTCTTTCCACACCAGCAGCAGCCACATGGTCTGCAGCAACAACAGGTGTGTCCAGATGCTCTCTGATTTAAAAGCTGGAAGGAAAAGTAATAACCAGTCTGGGCTTTTTCTCGATGTGATGTTCTTCACTGGGTGCTCAACACCAAATAAATCACCTGTCCCTCCTACAGAAGAGATTATTTGGAAAGGGGAAGAGTTTTATCATGTCCTATGTCCATCAGCTCTTTGATTTAGGTTTGTTGATGGTAGGTGAAGATGACTAGACGTTTTCCCTCTCCTGCTGATTTTCTTTTTTGTTTTAAGTCAGCAAGGGGTATCAACAGCATCTTAAAATTTTATGAGTGAATTATGGCCCCCTGAACCAGCTAAGGATGGCTGCTGCAGAGCTGCTGCACAGAGCAGGCTCCAGAAATAGTTGTGAGGCTCCTCTGTGCACCCCAGAGACCCAGCAAAGGCAAGAGCTTGAATGCCAGATCATCCCCCAAAAATGCATCCTGGTGAGTGAGCAGGATTGCCACACATGGCCTTGTGCAAGGCAAGATCACAAACCAGCTCCAGCAGAGACTCTTAAATTACCACAGCCTCAGATTTTTGAGCACTTCTATTTGAAACCTACAAGAGTTCCCACACATACAATAACAGGAACTAAGAACAAGACCTTAGAGCTAAACCACAAAATATTAGGTGTCCCAAAATGAATTTACTGGCTGTTTGCTTGGGTCCATATTTAGTGACAGAGGGGGGTTTTGGCTGTTTTTTGTTTGGGTTTTGGGTTTTTTTTTTTTAATACAGCTTCCATCATTGCTAGTGGGAATTTGATAAGCCACCACAAAAAGAAATGAGTGAGTGATTTCAGCTCAAAGGCATCTTACCAGTGGGCTGCCATCAGTCCAGCGAAAATCACGCTCAAACATCTTGTCATTGAGGCCAATCCACTGGTAGTCATGGCCAATACCTAGGGAAACAGAAGGGCATTTTTATTAACCTGCCCATAAATGGAAGAGATTTCACCAAAGAAAATAGTTTTATGTAGAATGAATCAGACATCCTGTTCTTAAGGTTATTCTTAAGGTTATTCTGCTCTTTGTGCTAATGGCTGGTTTAGAGGCTCCTTTTCAGCTTTTTGGTTTTAATTTGGGATGTGTATAAAAATGCAGGTTCTCATCTAATAGTTTTAAATAATCTTGTATCTTCACTCCCAGTGATGTCTATCAAGGCAAAGAGAATTAATTTCCTACCTGAGAACATATGAGGGGAAGAAAAGAAAAAAATTAAAAACACATATTCTAATCCACATTTTTCAAGTTTTGGTTAGGCTGTGAGCACTGTTATCTAAATTTTACAATACAACACAGTAGCTATTTCTTTATGCCTAACTAACACGATATGTGATTGGCTTGATGTCATATGCACAAAATACCTTAAATCTCCAGAAAAAAAAGAAAGTTTCAAAAACTTTCAATGCCAAAATAAAAGTTCCTGTTTTCATCCCTCCCCTCAAGAGGTATTTTCTATTCAACAAATAATAACCTAATAGTGATAGAAAACTCGTGTTAAATGTAGAAGTAAACATTTAAAACATGAAGTGTGCCTTTTAAAGATTGTAAAGTATGTTTCAAGTTGGAAATGTAAAAGCTGAGGAGATCTCTGAACCCGCAGGGTTTTGTTTAGAGTCATGGAATGTCTTGAGCTGAAGGGGACCCACAGGATCATCCAGCCCAGCTCCTGTCCCTGCACAGACACCCTAAAATCCCCCCCTGAGCTTCCCTGGAGTGCTGTCCAAACCCTGCTGGAGCTCTGGGGCCGTGCCCATTCCTTAGGGAGCCTGGGCAGTGCCAGCACCCCCTGGGGAAGAACCTTTCCCTAAAATCCAACAACTTCAGGCCATTCCTTGGGTCCTGTCCCTGTCACAGGGAGCAGAGACCAGAGATGCCCCTCAGAGGATGTTGGAGACCACAATGAGATCTGACCTCAGTCTCCTCTCCAACTGACCGGCACAAGTGACCTCAGCTCCTGTCTAAACCCTTCCCCATCTCCAACCCCTCCTTTGGACCCTGCAGATCAAACTGGTGTGGTTTCACCCAGGATGAGAGCAGAGGGCACCCACGGTTGACAAAGATCTGCTCCTCGTGGGACAGGATGCTGGTGAGGTGAGCTCCCTGCAGCCGGCACTCCCGCTCCGCCGTGTCCCACGTGCGCCGGTGCGCAAAGTACTTGTAGCACTGCCCCTGGAACTTGTGCCAGCCGTAGTCACAGGTCTCTGTGTCTGCAGGAAACAGGCAGAGCAGATGGCTGTCAGTGTGCCACAAACAGGCAGGTTTGGTCAGTGCACCAAAATCACACATTTATTTGGTCAATGCATCAAAGCTAGGCACGTTTGGTCAATGCAACCGAACCGGGCGCATTTGGTCAATCGACCAAAACCAGGCACATTTGGTCAGTGCACCAAAACAAGGAATATTTGGTAAATGGACTAAAACTAGGCACCTTTGGTCCATGGATTAAATCAGACAAGCTTGGTCAATCAACCAAAACCAGGCACATTTGGTCAGCACACCAGAACAAGACATATTTGGTAAATGGACTAAAACCAGGCACATTTGGTCCATGGACTAAAAACAGACAAGCTTGGTCAATCGACCAAAACCAGGCACCTTTGGTCCATGGATTAAATCAGACAAGCTTGGTCAATCAACCAAAACCAGGCACATTTGGTCAGTACACCAAAACAAGGCACATTTGGTCAATGGACTAAAACCATGCACATTTGGTCCATGGACTAAAAACAGACAAGCTTGGTCAATCAACCAAAACCAGGCACATTTGGTCAATTGACCAAAACCAGGCCCATTTGGTTGGTGCATCAAAACCAGGCATGTTTGGTCAATGCATCAAAACCAGGCACAATTGGTGAATTTACCTAAACAAGGCACATTTGGTAGAGGACCCAAACCAGCCACACCTGGTCAATTCATCAAAATCACACACATTTATTTGGCCAATGCACCCAAACCAGGCATGTTTGGTCCATGGACTAAAATCAGACAAGATTGGTCAATCAACCAAAACCAGGCACATTTGGTAAGTACATCAAAATCAGGCCCATTTGGTCAATCAATCAAAACCAGGCACATTTGGTTGGTGCATCAAACCCAGGCACATCTGGCCAATGCACCAAAATCAGACACATTTGGTCAATGGATCAAACCCAGGCACGTCTCATCTACACCAAAGGATTTTCTGTGGGACAAAGCTTCCAGAAAAACCCATCTGTTAAGGCATGCAGAATGAAACCCTCATCCTTGAGACCTCACTTTTCAGTTGTGTTTACCCACTTTTCACCACAAACTGCAAGGATATTTCTTATCTAAGGCATATTATTGCAATTGGAATCTTCGTGGGTTTCCGCTGGTTGAATTTATCTGAATCTGGGCAATTTCAGCAGGATGTCTTCATCCTTATCCCTGGATGGATGATAATGCCTGGGTATTGGACTTCAGTGAACATACATTTCATCAGTTTTCTGACCCTGTCCTTGGGATTGGAACTTTTACAAGGACAAATGGTTCTTCAAGTGACTATACTAACTTAAGGTTGGAAGAAGCTGATAATTGAAGATTATATGAGGGGAAATTATTGTGATAGTTCAGCCTGCAGAAGCAAAGCTGTAATATTATCTGTCTGAGCTCATGCCCCCAAATTCTCCCTCAAAACCCATCTTCCTTGATGAAGTCAACTTTAAGCATCAATTTGTTAAGAAGTTTGCAAAGCTGAAATACAAAGTAATGAAATTGCATGTTGTCTGTGCTTGCATAGGCATGGTGCTGATAAGAATGCATCACAGAGAGAATTCACACCAGACACTATATCCTTTCAGTCAAAGAGAAATAAACACAATCCTTGGAACAAGAACAACCTGTGGATTTGATGTTAATTACTCTGTCAAGGTTAGGCAGCTGTAAACAGAATAGATGGCAAAAACACAAGAGTTTCAGTTCCAAGTTTGCTTCTGTGGGGATGAATCACAGGAAAAAATCAGATGGGCAAAACAAGTGTGATGTCTGAATGTGTCTGAGCTGTTCTTGAGGATGGGAAGGACTTGCCAGTGATAAGATGGAGTTTTGGGGAGGAGTGGGAGAAACAGCAGGGGAAAGGCAGAGAGTTTCGAGCCATGACAGATGCAATGGCATCATAAAGGACATTTCAGTACAGGATTACAGCATGTTTCAGCCACAGCTATCTCAGCATGGAATGGCTCACCCTGAGGAACAGAAACACAAGGCCTGGCCTTCCTCACCCACCCACCCACCCACCAGGAATCAGCCACTTCCCACAGAATTTTATCAGTCCCCTGAGCAAAACGGTGTCTGAAGCCAACTGTTTCAGCCTTCCCAGAGTTATGGAGATGTTCTGGGCTGTAAACTGGATTTCTCATTTTCAATAAGTCAATGCAGTCAGTGGTCAATAACCTGCTTTGCCAAAAGGGCTCTTTTTGCCCAAGTACAGAAACAGCCAAATATTGCAGTGTATGCCAAGGGATGATGGCTGCAAATATCTTAACTAAGACATTACTTAGGTTTGAGCTGCTGCCACCTGACAAACAGTTTTTCACTACACAGGTTCTTAATTCTCAGGAGGAAGAGGCCATTTCCATCCTGACCAAATGGTCTATTTTTTCATAAAAAGTATTTAAATCCCCCATGGCACAAATTAGATTTTACATGTGCACAAATGGATTTCAAAGTGCAAACATATCATGTCAGAGGCTTATCAGGATTTCTCTTGCACTAATAATGTAGTCATTGTCCTAGGAGTCTTGATATCAAAACAATTTCCCAAAAGTCATCAGTATTGACATAAATGTACCAAATGCAGAGGCAAAACAAAGTTTACACTGATTACCTCCCTTCTATTTCCAGGAAGTTGAACTGTAGAAAACTGCTTGGGCCTTGAGTCATGCCAGCTATGAAAAAAGGAATGTAATCTACATAACTAAATTGTTAGTTTTTAATCTTTCCCCTCTTTGTATTCTGTGTGAGGTGCAGGCTGCAGACACAGCTTTAATCTCTGGCATCGAGGTAATTCTTAAAGTTTAGTCTGCCTTGAGCTTTCTAGAATAACTGTTTAACCACATGAGGCTGACTAACAGACCTATGTCCATTGTGAAGACACTTAAGATTTTATTATTTATCTTGTTCAGGGACTCCTTTGTCCCACAGGAAATAAGTCAGATAACAAGGAGCTGAGAAAAACGTGACCAGAGAGGATTTCCAGGCTATTCTAATCAAGTTTTCCCTGGCCTCTGCTAGGGAAGAAGTGAAGGATTTGAGAAAAGATCTGCTGAAAGGCACACTGGGGAAGCAAAGAAGCTTGAAAATACAAAACTGTTTATAAAGTTAGATTTAATGTCCCGAGCATGAATTATAAATAATACAATTTCTGTCTTAAAGCAGAAGGTGTCAAACAGTGACAAAGGGAGAAGTTAACTTCTGCACCTGTGCATATTCCAAATTTAAAAAATATAAAAAAAATATTAAAAAATAAAAAAGCCAAAAAGCCAGAACTGATTGCTATAAAATACATGATGTTTTTAGATGGTGGAAAAGAGGATTTTTTTTATCTGGGGTTGGAGGAGTGGTTGGGGATTCTGGGGTTTGTTTTTTGTGAGATTTTGCTTTTGGTGTTTGTTGTTGTTGGCATTTTTGGGGGTTGGTTTTGTGGGTTTTTTTTATAGAAGAGAATTTGATAAGAAGAGGGAAAAAATTAAAAGGGAATTGAATATTTGAGGTGATAGAAGGATAAAAAGTGCAAACCAGACAAGCAAAACTGCAGGGACAGTTTCACCCTTACCCAATGAGAAAAGCTGAAAGGGTGACAAAAAGGTAAAAGGGCTGCATATGGATATAAATTTTTAGTGCCTTTACTAAACCAGTAGATGCTGTAAATTTTCTGACCCAACCATGGTGAGCAGCATAGATGCAAGCACTTACTGAATTCAATAATTCCCATTCATTGTGTGCCCAGTCACAGACTTCTGTAACCTTATTCCAGCATGTGATGGAAAGACTGAAACACTGCTCACCATATTTGTGGTGGTTTAGAACTCATCTAGGGTTTATGGCAATTCACAGGGGTTTTCAGTGGTGTGCATAAAGAGTTACTCTCACAGCTTCTGTTTTCTGTAGCTGCAATTGGGCATATGTAACAACATCCCTAAATGCTGCATTTAAAAAAGATTTCTCTGTAGGTTTGATATATAAATAGGGGCTGCTTTTTCAATACCTACTGACAATAGGTCCATTGTCTTTGAAGAAATTCCAGAAGAGGCTTAAAGGAAATAAAGACTGAGACAGGTACCAGAACATAAAGGGGGTCTTACTCAGCTGTGAATTTTATCAGTGACTCTCTGCTTCCAGCTAATGAGGAAAGACTGGAGGCCACTTAGCCCACACATCTTGAGGAGAAAATTATTTCTGTAGTAAGTATCCAGCTTTTCAGCTGATAGACATCAGTAAGAGACCATCTGTTTTCAGAAAGTATCTTTTCCCCGAGCCCTTCTCAACTACTTCAATCCAAACCAACCAAGCCCTGGGAACAAAGTGAATTAAATGAGACTGGAGTAATCACAGACATTGAAACAATGAACTTGGGTTATAAGAACACATGATTCCTGATGGGGTGGTTAAAACCCACAGTTGTTCTGCTTTCAGAACCTGGAAGAGAGCAGCTGGTTGAATTATCCCAAGGAGACCCATCCTGTTACAAACACACATGTGCCATTTTTGCACACATGTCCAGCTGCAAGCAAGCCAAACCTTAAGGTTAAAACATTCATTGGGAGCAGGTAGACACCAGCTAGAGCAGAAAAAGGAGAAAAAGGAAAGGAAAGGAAACTCTAACCAGCCAAGGAAGGAAGAGGAAGAGAACTCACTCTTAAAATTGAGGTTCAAATTGCAAGTCTCTATCATTTCCTGAGAGTTGTCATAGGAGCTTTTCACAGAGGAATGACAATGGAAAGATTGATGGCTCTCCCAGAATAAAACTCACACCAAGATTTACTGTAATACCCTGTAACTCTTTGGAAAAGTGATTTGGGGATATTTATGAATTTTGAGGGGTGATGTTCAAATGCCAACAAGTCACAAGCAGAATGTGCATCTTTCCTTTGAAAAGATACAGGTGGTGGGCAAAAGAGGATATTGTCCCATTTAATCTCACCTGCATCAGAAGTGATGCTGTCTAAACTGAGCTAACAACCTAGTTTAAAGGCAAACTTTTCAAGGAACTTTCAGCTGCACTATTTCTTACATCTGACAAATTCAGCTCTCTTCAGGAAGATGTTCCCGGGCTCAGATTGCTGAACTCTTTCCACCTGGCAAGAGGAAGGGCTGTCAGGGAGCCAGTTCCAGCTCCCTGAGTCTCAGGACTGATTTTCCTCAGCCTGGATTAGATCACCCAGAAGGTTCCTTTAACTTCACCACCTGCCAGAGCTCCCTGACCTGCAGTTCTGCTGTTCCCTGGTCATGTCCCCTCCAAATGCTGACAGTATCATGCCCTTGTCAAAGATCCCTTAGTCCAGGACAGTCCCACAGGGGCATTTGGCTGAAATTTTGAGGTTTTTCTCCTGCACCAGTGCAGTGGTTGTAGATGTCATGATCTCCTACTCTGACCTTCATTTCCAAAGGCAGTGCATGCTCCCTGCTCCCATTCCCTCCCACAGCATTTTGAATGCTCAGCACTGTGCCTAACAAATCCCTTCAGACTGATTTTTTTTAAGCTTTCTAAAATAAATAGTATATTTGAAATATAAGAAAAAAAAAAAAGGAGTAATGAAATATAATCTTGGTGTGCTGAGCTCCACCTTTCCTGTGGCACTGAGGTGCACATTCTGTCGTCCTGGCTGGTCTTTAAATCTAGTGAGGTCAGGACTGATGCCTTGAAATAAAGCCTGCTTGCCAGACAACCATGTCTGAATTGCCAACACAGTTTTATTTTGTCTGGTGGAGTGGAAATTTGGCACTAAAACCTTTTCCCAAGTCCCAAACCACTGCAGGACTTTAAGTGGAGGAAATTTAAATTCCAAAGCTGAGAGAGCACAGCTCTGGTTCTGATTGACAAACTAGGAAATGTTCCCACTAACCACCTAAAATGCACTCTCAGGTTGGTCATAAAAAGCAGCTTAAAGCTACCATGGCACTCAGAGCCACTCAGTGCTATGGATTTGCTGAAATGAAGGGGAGGAGGAAAGGAGTGAGAACATTTATTTCTTTTGGTGTGAAAACACTGTCAACTTTTAATTTGGGAGACAAGATTCAGAAGGCCTTCTCAAGTTACAAGGTTAGTCACACTGCTGGAAAGGTTAAACAGTGAAAATGCTGGAGCTGATCAGCTCTAAGATTTTTCATCTCTAACAAACAAATCTCCACAGGTTGAGCTGTAAGAGTTTCTTCACTGAAGCTGAGAAACAAACGCGAAAATGCACGATATTAATTAAACAAATCCAAAGGTTTAGTTCATTCACCTGTGACCAAAATCATTCAGCAGAAGGAAGAGAAAATAAATATTTTCATAAGTTTAGCAAGCACATTGTAATATATTATTTCTTTTTCCCACGGAAATGCCTGAATTATTTTTTATGGACAGAACAAATGTTGCTACTCTATTGCTCCTCTCACATATTGAGTAAGCATCTTGCACTGTAAATGTTTCCTGTAAATGAAGTGGAGTTTCTTGCAGGCAGTTTTCTAACAACTACAGGCACTTGGATAGCCAATCTTATTTCAGCTGTCCACCATAGAAAACCTTTTACAATCACTTTGTAATGATAATCCTGCACCTACTTTTCCTAAAATAATCTCAGGACGAATAATTTTGAAAACTGTGGGATGAAGCTATCAAATCTGTGGTCCCCAGTGGATGAATATATAATCTGTTTTATTCACTAAACTATTCCTGCATCTCACTGATGCTTTTTGGAGGTGATGGGTTCTGATACGTCTTTCATGCCACATGTAATTTTTTAAAAGAGAATTTTAATCACAAAATAACTCTGCTCCTGCTCATTAAGCATCACTACAGTAATAAGAGAGCCTCATTATGTGTCTTTCCAGCATTTTGCAAGCCAGCATAAGCAAGCAGGCTTGGAGCCACCTGAAAACTGTTTCTGAAAAGCAACCCCTGAGACCTTTGACACAGAAATTGCCTCGTCTATCAATTCATATTTTGGACATGGCAACATGGCTTCCACTCAGATTAGCATGTGGATAAGGCTTGAGCAAAGTGAGAGATGGGAAAAATCCCTGAACCACAAGCCAGGGAAGTCCAACAAAAATCAGGAGCTCCTCTCACCACTGGTGACTTCCCGCAGGTTTTTGTCGGTTTTTTTTCCCACCTTCTCATTTTCAGGAGGCTTTGCCCTGTTACTCCAGAAGGATTTAGGGCTGGAAATGGGTGTCCTGCAGCAGAGGCGAGGGAGCAGCCCTTACCTTGCTCACACAGAGCCCCAATGTAGCTGGGCAGGCAGAGGCAGGTGAAGGTGTTGAGGCCATCGATGCACGTGGCTCCGTTCCGGCACGGGTTGGACTGGCACTCGTCGAGATCTGCAGCAGCAAAGAAAAGTGGTTTCATCACCCACCCAGCTCCCAGGAGGGAAATGTTCTGCAGACTTAGGCTGGTGACTGGGACCAGTTCAGAGCACAGGAATGAAGTATTTCGAAAGATCCCAGTGGTCAGTGTGAATGGAAAAGAGGAATGCCATGGAGCGTGCTCCTGGTGGAAAATCTGACTTGAGCGTGTGACCCTGGCACAACAAAAATTCCCATTAACCACCAGGGACCTCGAATATCTTCATGAAACTCAAATATTGGAAATCTTATCCTGTGGCATTAAACATACTGCTAATTTCAGCCTGCAGAGCAGCAGGCTGTGGAATCTCATTGGTTTGCATTTCTAATTTCTCTCTTGTCTAATCTTATCCAAATAAGGACAAAACATCATAGTACTCATGGTCTTGCACAGTCAACAAATAACATGTCTGTGCCTGCCTCCTCTAGCTGGTAAAATACCTTTTAATTTGAAGCAAAAGTTAATTTTATATCAATATTTTCAGCAGACTTTGCACAGGTTATAAGCTAGTATGTCTCTTTGTCAAGTTCATATGAAATTTTCTAATGAGTGCTGCTCCTCTGAAACAATCACAGTGTAAACTTCAACACAGCTTTTGCAAACATCTCCATCAAAAAAAAATGAACTGCTGGTTGTGGTTCACTTATTAAAATACAAGAGAGAAGATGGACATATCTACAAACCAAGAAACAGCTAGAAATAATTGCTGCATTATGCAAAATACTTTAAAAATACATATTTCTATTTTAAAATATGCTGTGGTCAAATTTTATGCTAGGTCTTTCTTGTTCCAGTCATTTTATCATACTTTGGTTGGCTTTCTGGAAGGAAAATTGGTTACTCTGAAGCACATAGGTGAGTGAGTCTCTTGAAATCTAGTCACAGGCAACTGGAAGAGGTTTTTCAGCTGAAATGGTTGCCAAAATACTAATTTGTACCAAAGATGGACATGATTATGATAATATTTAAAATTTCCTGCAAAAATTTTCAAGTTTGTTCAGTACTCAGTTTCCCACTCACATTTGGGATTAGTTTATTTTACCAGCCTTTCAAACAACTGTGGGAATCTCTTAGGGAACCATCCCAAAGGTTAATCTCTATTTTGTTTTATTTGGGTTTTGTGTTTTCAAATTCAGAGCTGTGAATTCCAACTCCTGCAGTTCATTTACAGTTCCCTTAACCCCTGTGAGTGTGCACAAATCTGTGCACTTTATGGGAAGAGGGAAAGGGGAAGAAATAAAGACAATCTCCATCTAATTGTCCCGAAGCAGGGCCTTGGTGTAGAACTTTTCAAACATCCATGCAGCCTTCAGCTTTAAAGCACACCAGGTCTCATGTACAAGAGCTTTAAACTCAAGATGATCAGCACCCAGATGGCAGCAGCTTACCCAATTCACACTGCTCCCCATTGAAACCTGGCAGACAGGTGCAGATGTAGAAGGAACCACGTGGGTAGCAGGTACCACCATTGAGGCAGGGGCTGCTCTTGCATGGATCTTGGCCTGTTAAACAAGTAGAGAAAGGCATTTGACTCCCCAGTTTCAAAGAAATATATATATATATTTTTAAATTTTTTATTTTCAGGAGAAAAAGAAAATCTTTCTTCATTGTTGCATTGGTGGTACAGGCTTTACTGTAGTTATGGGAACTCTATTAACACATTCAACTACACAAAGTAAGATTTATAAAACAGTAAAGCTGGTCTTCAGGCATCACTATGTTCAACTTTAACAATAATACAGCATTTACTATGAACCAATGTAAATAATTTTTTTTTTCACACCAATTTGTACTATATTTGGCAGTCATGATACTCTGCTGAGGATTTAGTTTGCATGACATGACAATTAATTGTAGCTGAAAACAGTTAAACATATGCAAAATGAATGGAAAATGCTTTTTTCTTGAACAGGGTTAGTTTATGCAGAATGACAGGGTACACAGAACATATTGACTGGCTGCTTATATTTAATCAATCAATGCCCACAAAGTCTTATTTCTTTTCTCACATGTGTGTTTCCCACCTGCCTTTCTTAAAAATGCATTTAAAGAATACAAACAAAGGCACTGAACACATTTGTAACTGGACTGAACATTAAGATAAAAACTTACCTGCTGTGAAATCCTCAGTTGTTACAGGAGTTAGCGTTTAAATACCATTTCCTTGAAGAGCTTTATGCCTTCCAGTGATGTTTATTTCCACTGAGTTTAGATATTTGCATTTGATTTCATGCCTAGGAGCACTCACTCACACAAACAAGTCCACACTAAACCATTTCTAAGAGTTAGTTTTTCACAGTAAGAGGGAAATCCTAGAGACAGTCCTTCTGATATGCAAAAATAAAGCCCTGGCTTTGAAAACTTACCAAATGGATAAGAGAGTTCTGTAAACCAGAGGCATGAGAAAAATTAAGACTTTTTGCTCATGTTTTCCCAAAACAATCTGACTACAATATAAAGAAAAAAGAACAAAAAAATAATATCTCTTTTACTCTTGCAAATTAGAGATTCAAAGTCTTCCCATAGTACTAAGTTCCTAGTCTAGACATGGGAATGCAGAAGGTCCAGTTTGAAAGCCTCCAGAAGAAAATCCTATGTGTAAAAGTTAAGGATTGTAATTAAGCAATTAAGGATTTCACCTTGGAGGTTTTGGGAAGGGGCTGATCCCATCCATTCAACAGGGTGCTTGTTTTAGAACTTCTTCACTGAAAGTCATAAATGTTGGGCTCTGTTAAGCACCTCAATGGTGTTTTTTGTATGTTTGCTCTTTGCTTGTCCTTCTACAGACTGGATATTTCCACAGTAAACATTTTCAAATTGCCAGCTACCTGGATTATTTGAGTAAAAATTATAGTAAACCTATAAAATCAGACCACTCCAGTTCTCTCCTCAGCTGTATCTTGACAAAATATGAATTGAAGTGATACTACTGGCATCACCCATGTATTTGATGAAATTGTTCCCAATACCATCATTGAAAACAAAATACTGTGGCAAATAATGTCTAACAAAAAGTTCTGTAATTTTTAAGAGACTATATCAATCACTTAAAGCTACAGACAGGCTGAAAAGAAGGGCTTGGCTTTCTCTTGTGTGGAAAGCTATCTTGCAGGTCAAGAGAAGTTCATTTTTATAAAATTCTGATCCTAAAATGTGAACTGTTGCTTTCTAAGTCAACTGCAAGATGTTAAAAACAACCCTTCATGGAATCAAATTGTGTAAGAACACTCATAAGTAAAGCCATCAGATAAAATTATCTCTTGGGAACTGGCAAATGAAATCACTCCTGCTGATTTCCCTACACAACCAGTGTTACCTTCCTGGCTCTTAGAACTGGCTGGTTACCTCCAGGCTGATCCAGAGCTCCACGATGCAAACACAGAGGCAAAGCCACTGGGCTTGGGTTTTTTGGGACCCCCCATCCTCCTCCACTCTGCAGGGGTCACAGCCAGGCTGATTTCTCAGCTGGAGGGTGACGAGGTCTGTCATCATTCCACGCAGCTCTGGCTGTCACCCCTCTTACCAGAGCCCAGGCAACACCTTCACAAGCACCACAACACACATCACACGACACATTTGGGGAGTTACCTGGAATTTGCACTGCTGTGCCTTCAACTGAACCCACACTGGTGCCAATCACGAAATCTGATCCGTTTGTGACTTCGGGAAGGGAAAAGGATGAAGTTACAGCTTCCACAATGTTTGGCTCCTCAGAGCTCAGAGTTGATGGCTCATTTTGGTAGGGACTGTTCCCAGGGGCAATGCTGTTTGTTGCAATGTTAGAAGAGATGGTTGTGATCTCCCCCTGACCAAACAAAGCTGGCTGTGTTTCTGTGCCTCCATCCAAAAGCTGGGAGGGAGACGTTAGCATTGTAACTGCTTCCTGGCCAGGTTTAAATCCTTCACTTTCGATGCTGTTGGGTGAGTCTGAGACAGTTGTGGACACGAGCCAGGGGTTCTGCCTCTCAGTACTCCTGTTCTCCTCTTGGCTGGGATTATTGACTCTCCCTGAGGAAGCTTCAACTTTTGTTGTGCTGACTTTTGGAACATCTGTGCTCGCTCTTTCTCCAAAATTCAGAAAAGCAGTAGGCAAGACACGTATGGATGGAGAATCTCCAGAAACAGCAGCTTCTTCCTCACCAGCTAAATCAGTTGCAAGGGTTTCTGTCTCCTCTGTCCCCCCTGTTAGGAGCCTACCAAAGTGAGGAGTGCTTTCCATGCTTGTGCTGTCTGAAACAGGCTCAGGAGAAAGCTCCAGCAGAGAGGACTCTGTCGTGTCAAGAAGGTCAGTAGTGGGTGGTTTATATGTTGCTGTAACATCAGAACTAACCTCTTTGAAGATTCCTCCCAATGAATGATTGGACTCCTGTGAATCTCTTGATGATGATGATGATGATGTGCTTGTAATGATTGCCTCAGGGTACTCAGATACTCCATTTACTAAATGAACAGTTACTGAGGATTTAGGAGTTTGAGGAACAGAAGAAAAACTCACTGGATCTGTTTCCTCATACTCTGCTGATGCTGATTTAGTGTTTGTGTACACTGTGGGATGATTCTCTGCAATATTGGTAGGTGACACAGTTGTCAGCTGGGATGTAGGCTGTGTGGTGACAACACTTAACTCAAGCTTGCCAGTTGTCAAAGCTTTTTCTGGCTCACCAGTTATAACTGATGTAAGAGAGGGAACCACAGGCTGATTATCAGCCAGTTCTTCTTGGCCCATCCCAGAAAAGCCAGAGATTGTTTCACTTTGATCTGCTATTACTTGGCTGTTTTCTGAAGTACTTGGCTCATAGGTGCCTTCTGTGGGGCTGGTTACAACAGGTTTAGACTCATGAGGCACCTGAGGGCTTGCCAGAGATGGCACTGTAGGGAGGAAAATGCCCAGTTCAGAGAGTTCTGTGGTGGTGAGAGTGTCTGTTGCAAAATTCATGTCATTTCCTGAGCCCAAATCCATGTCACCTGAGGTTGGTCTGTGCCCAGAAGTCACCAACTCTCTACTTGGTGGGCTGGAAGTAGTCAGAGGAAGATTATCACCGGATCCAAGTGTCTTTTCTTTGGGAGTGGAATAATATTTCTCCCCTTCAGCTGTTGTGCTGTCATCATGGCTATATGTTGACTGTGTAACAGGATTTGGCATTGTCTGCACGCTTATTATATCCTCAGGCATTGATTTTGAGTGATCCATGTCTATAATAGTTGTTTCTTCTGGTGGGGTTTGCAGTCGTTCCTCAATCAGGGTAATATCACCATAAACAGAAACGTTCAATATAACACTTCTTCTGTCATCAATCATGGGAATAATTTTTTCATATAACCCAGTTTCACTTGTTAGTTCTTCTGATGAAGCTGTCTTTGGATGAACAGCAGATGGATTTGCCACAAACTCTGCTTCTTCTGTAAAAAGGGAGGCTAGTCCTGTGATTGCAGTCGGTGATCCATCTCTCGGTGCCTCTGTGGTCACAATTTTGGAATAAACATGTCGAGGAACACTAGATGAGGCATTTAGTTCTACTTTGGATACAGTAGGTATTGAGAAATGGGTAAGCATATCAGGGGAAGATGAATCTGAAACACCAAGCCAGCCAGATCCTTCCCCAGAGCTCTCGGGTAAGACTCTGCCCAGCGTTTTTGTTGTTGTTACAAGAGATTCCTCTGTTTCAGGATTGGGAGTTCCACTCAGTATAACAGATACAGGAGTTGTGCCACCTTTAATCAGAAAATGTGAATCTTCCTCTTGAGAAATAGCTTTAGAAGTGGGTGTTGTCTTATCTGTTTCATTTTCTCCTCTCCTATAGTCGGTTTCCTTATCCTGAGGTTCTTCATTGGCAACAAAATAATGTGTGGTGTCTTCAATCTCTTTAGAGAGGAAGCTCTTGGAGCTGTCTTCTGCTAAACCTGAGGAACTGGGGAATGTGGAGGTGGGGAATGGGTCTCCAGTTTCTGGCAGCAGCTCAGTTACAGCACTTGTGATTTCTTCATTAATTTCAACATTTGCTGGAGTGCTTCCTCTTTCAAAGTCTTGTGTCATGTCAGTAGAAAGTTCAGATCCTATATATTCAGGGTGAGAAGTTTGAGGGCTTGAGGTACTCTTGATTTCCTTGACAATAAATGGCATTACAGAAGGAAGAACAGCAAGGTCATCTCCTGACCCCTGTCCTGAAAACAGTGGATCACCAATGAACTCGTTACTTGACAGTTTTTCTGTCTCAGATGTTCTGGGAATATCTTTTGTAGGGAAAATGTTTTGCACTAGCTCTTCCTCTTGCTCTATAACTGTGACTGGAGAGCTCATGTATTTCCTTTCAATTGGCTCAGTTACTCTGTCATCATTAAATGGCAGAAGCATTTCTTTAGCAGGTTCAGTTTCTAATTCCTTTTCTTCCAGATATGGACTGAGAGTCGGAACATTTAAAAATCCCAGATGTTCATGGCTAGTCTGTGTACTTTCAAATAGGTCTGTAGTTGTTTCTTCAGAAGATTCCGTAGCTTTTGGTGAAATTTCACTTGGCCTCTCTTCCCCAGAATGTATCTCTTCCATCAAAGGAATCTTTGTAGAAAAAGGTCTCACTGTCAGCTCAACAGTTTTCTCCTCAGTTCTCACGTCCCCTGCAGTTCCCACAGAGGTCACCTCGTGTTCAGAACCTGTGACCTGCTCAGCAGGATCTGCAGTGAAGGCATGATCCAGTGGAGATGTGCTGACAGCTGGCCTGTCATCCTTTTCCCACATTTCTGGTCTCCCAGTAGGGGCAGTGGCTGTTTTTGCAAATGATCCAGTGGATGTGTCTGGTTCTCCAGATCCCTGGTCAGTAACTGAGAAATGACCTCCAAATATTTCTTCTGTAGGTCCATTAGACATAAGTTTTGTGGTGCTGCTGTCATCTTTGAATTCTTCTCCAGAGCCATGCTCAATCAGGAAAATCTTGCCCAGTGAGACAGTTGAAGAACCAGCTTTTGTGTCTTTGCCTTCTGTAGATTCAGCTACTGCATTTATGCTGCCAGTACTGTGTGTCACCAAGCCTTCATGGGGGCTGTTGCTGACTACAGACCCTGGAGATGATGTAGCCTCACCCATTTCTGAATCTCCAGTTTCAATTCCTGGTGCAATGTGAGATATTATCTCTTTTATGGAACCAGATTTTATGTCAGAAGGAGCTGTGTAGGTTGGTTTTGTTTCCATGTTTGGCTCTCCTGGTTTTCTGGTACTAAACATATCCAGGGACATCTGACTTTCAACTCCAGACCCCTCTGTGAAGCTTTCTGACCCAGTACTCAAAGCTGTAACTGCAGATTCATCTGTTCTTGCATATTTTTCATATTCTGTTGTTGCAACCTTCGGTGAGGGATCATCTGTGCTGTAAACTTTTCCTTCATACCTTTCTGTTTGTGTTTCAGTGACAGGCCTTAACGGAATTGAAGTCAAAGTAGCAGACTCAATGATAAAATCTATGTCTCCAGAACCTGGATCAATAAATGGGGAGCCAATACTTACCACTTTGCTTGTGGGACCCCCTGAAAATAAGTCTGCTGGCTCTTCTGCTGATCCTTCACTTACAAAAGGCTTCTTCTCCCTCAAGAGAGGAATGGTGGTGACCTTTTTGATTTCAGGACTTAGGGTACCTGGCACTGTTTGTCTGAGTGGCTCTTGACTAACAGTTGTAACTTCACTTGTAGTGCTCCCAAGTTCATTCAAATCCGAATTTTCCTCTGCAGCAGTAGCTGAATTTTGATGACCTGAATAAACAGTGGTGTGTATTTCCTTTTCATCATTAATATTCTTTTCATTTGCAAGAGAACTGGCAAACACTTTTTCCGTAGTAAGCTCAGACACAGAGTTGGTGGCAGCAGTTACTTCAGGACTTTGATCAAAAGCAGAATAAGGAGTACTTATAGCTCTGGGCAAAGCAGAGGTGATTCCTGAATCAGTTACAGAAAATTCTGTCAGCAGTGCTGTGCCGGAGCCCAAAGAAATGTCTTGCACTGGAAGTGTTTCTGTTACTGCTATTTCCTCTGTCACAGCTGAAGTTACAGTGATGCTATCTTTCACATCTCCAGAGCCTTCCAGAACCATAAAAGAAGCAGCACTCATCTCAGGCTTTGTTGTATGACTCGTTTCCAGAATATTGTCAACAGGGGAATTTGCATTAAGTTTAAGAGTTGTTTTATAATGGTCTCCTGGAGTAGGGGTTGCCTCTTCTGAAACAAGGTCAGCTGCACCTCTGTCTACTGTAGCAGGAATAAAGACTGCCTCCAGAGAAGCAGTTACAGCAGAACTTTCCGCAGTAAATGCATCAGGAGAAGATGTTATACCAGAATTATTTTCATCATCTTCATTTCTTGACCCTGTCACGACTTCTAAGACTGAAGTGGAGAGATCAGATTCAGTGGAGCCATCTCCAGAGGATTCACTAGAAATCAAAAGCAGGTTTTTGGTATCTTTAGTAGAGCTCTCCTCAGCTCCCTGCCACGTCATGGTCTCTCTACTGTTTGTCAGAGACTGCTGGTGTGAAGAAGTGGTGACTGTTGATTTATCTGTTGTGACAACTTCAGACTCCCCACTATAGACTGGTTCTAACATTGCAGCCCCTGAGGTTGGTCGTGTAACCTCAAATGCCCCTATTACCTCTCCAGCTTTGCTTGGTTGCATAGTGCCAGAAGCTTCAGATTCGTTTATTATAAATGTGTTTGTGTCATTGATTTGAGAAAAGGTTACGTTTTTGG
Source organism: Erithacus rubecula (assembly GCF_903797595.1). NCBI lineage: Eukaryota > Metazoa > Chordata > Aves > Passeriformes > Muscicapidae > Erithacus > Erithacus rubecula. The sequence continues at coordinate 614,280 of NW_027636395.1, forward strand.
AATGAGCAACACTTTCAATTTGGTCACTCCTCGCCTCCTCAGCTTTTGTGCTCTTAGGTGCACTGGTAACTTGTTGCTTCCCATTGATGAACTGCAAAGCTGGAGGAGTAGTAACATCAGTAGTATTTTCACAGTCCTCATCTTCTTCAAGCTCATAGCTTGGAAAGAAGGGATCCAGTATTATATATTCGGATGAATCCTGCACAGAGTCTGAAGTGCAGGGCTCAGTCTGAGCTGACTCTGCATCAATGTGGGTTTCATCTATTGCATGAGGGAGCATGTGGCGATTGAACAGATCCAAAAATTCATTCACGGGGTGATCTGCAAGAAAAAGAGAGCTTTTCATAATCCCTAAGTAACAGCAGACACCTGAAGTACAAGCAATCCATGGGAGAAAAAAAAGAAAAAAAAGAAAAAACAAACAGCAAGCCAAAACGAAAAAAAAATCTGAAATTCAACAATTCTTGTAGGTTCAGTGTGTTCTTCTGTAGACACAAAGTTAAACTCTGCCATGGTGTGTGATTTTCTGGTTGGAGCATCTCTGCATATTGAACACATGGATTTTTCATTTTACTGTTGATTGCCACCTGCCCTTGCTCCCAATGCCTGAGTTACCTTCTCCTACATTTTCAGCAAAGATGGACAAGATGAAAACCATTTTCCAGACCAACCTGTTTCAACTGTCTCCAGGGATTTAAACACTAAGTAACCTATGCAAAGTTAAGCAAGGCAAAGTGTAAAATAAAATGAGACATAAAAAAACTCCCTCTTCATCTATATTTTCCTTTTAGTTTAGATTAATTCAAATTACTAGAACACCCTAACATCTACATCAATCATTCTTCACTAGACTTGGACCCTAGGTCAGTGAATACTTTTGCTTTACAAGTTGTTGCTATTTGGAATTTTAAAGCATTATGCAGCAAAGAAGAAAAAAATATCACAGATTCAAAGGTCAACTCCCACTCGAAGTTAATATGATTGAAGTCCAGTAATTTTCTTCTGTTTACCACTTACTCTCAATTATTTACACACTCCCACAGGTTGCAAACCTCTCACAGTTTTTTTTCCTAGGTGGCCAGGCAGATAAAGAGGAGGAAAGAAGATCTAAGAAGGCAAGATTTTAGCTGCAGAAAGCCTCATTAATTCCTCCAAGATTTATGATCCCAAATTCCATAGACATTTTTTAAACTTGCCCTTTCAGCACAAACATTGCTTCAACTCTTCTGTTCCAGACAATGGAAGTTATCCTAACTAAAATGAAATTAACAACAACAAAAAAAACCCAAACAAACAAACAAAAAAAACCCAAAAGAAAACCCCCCCCCAAAAAAACCAAACAAAGGGAAAAAAATCTAAAAAAGAGGATACAACAGACTCAGAAAAAAGCCTCACATTTCAAGCTTGGCCAATTGACTTGAAACTGGAAACCTTGTGCTGAAATACTATTCCAAGAGTGTTTCTTTCTTCTGGATCTATGTTTCTAACTGTTTTGGCCAGAGAGGATTACTTTCCTGCTGGTACAAACTGGAATGGCCAAAGGAGCTTTGCCCACATCTACCAGGAGAGGATCTGAACCAATTAACAGGACTCCTGCCTTAGAGCACTGTCAGCAGCCATTGCAGACTGAAAAATATCTGCAGGACGTGACAGATCAATTTTAAACCAAGTCTTCCTCACTAAAACTGTCTACAAGTCATAAAAGAATGAGAACATGAGGTAAAGCACTTCATCAATTTGAAATAATTCCCCTACCTATGAAGATCATTTAACCTCTGTGACTACTGTGTCCTCAGAGACAGAGTCATCAGGTGATCATTCTGGAAAAGAATGTATTCAATCAAATTAAACTGACACAGAGGACTACGAAAGGTTTGTGTCCTGGGCTGGCCTGTGTGTGCAAATTGACTTCAATTTGGTTTTGAAAAGGTCACTGCAGCTCCATTGAGAATTAATGTTCTAGTATCTCACGCCGTGTTTACAGCTGAACTCATGAAGCATTACTGGATCACAGCTTTGCTAGAGCTCCAGCTGAAGAACACACAGAATAAATCACCTTCAGCATTGTTTACTTCAGCTACAGTGTGAAGTTTGTACAGCACTGTGCTCAGTGCTCCCAGTGTAACAAAAAAAAAAAGGTTGTTTTTAACCTTGTGCCTGCTTGGCTGTTGTGCACTGCCCAGAGAAGCCTGGTGTTCACCCAGGGCTAGGACAACTCTATTACATGGCTACAGAAATCAGATTTCTTCTCTCTCCCTCACGTGTGCTTGCTGGGAGTTATTTTATGCAGTGCTTGTGAAGAATGAATACTTTTATCCAGTAAACTAGAAATATTTACATAGGCTGCCCAATGCCACAGAAGAATAAATTTTCTGCAGCCATTTACTTGAGCTCTCCCAGATGTCCCTTTCAGTTTTTGTGAAAAGCAGGAATTTGGTGATCTCTCCAAGGATGTCAGTATGATTTTGAGGAGCATGTCTAATAACTATCCTTTCAGATTCCATTAATTTCAGCAAAAGAAACTGAGAAACCATGTCCTCATAAAAGCAGAAGTTCCGACTGAGATGACATTTCACACCTTCCTTTCAAATCTGTGCATGCAAAAACCCTTGGGAATTCAGTCAGTGAGAGAGGAATGGCAAGACAGAGCTGAAAGGGAGCTCTGAGAGTTTCTGATTTTGGGTAAACTCACTATAAAATAACTGCACCCACACACAGAACCAGAGAACCACACACAGAAATTGGAATGGCCAGGAGAGATGCCTTGTGCAGTGTGAGCAGCTGAAGGAGGGATGTGCATAAACAGCCTGGTATGCCATAAAGATTAATTATGATTTCAACACACAGCAATTAACACCGTGAAACAAAGCGTGCAGCTTTGTACAGAAATTGTACATTAAAAAATAAAATTATAAAGGCTGGATGGGACTGGATGGGCTGTAATTTGTAGGAGGGCACCATGGCTAACAAGTTCTGGCCAACAGTGCAGTATTTTTGCAGCAGTGCACACCTGGGAGTCCCTCAAATTAGTAGCTCATGCTAAGTCATTTATGGTAGGCAATAAATTTAGTGAACAACATCTGTTCCAAATTCACCTAGAAGACAAATACAAATTCTTACACATGCAGAGATCTCTATCAGACCCTACTTTTACTTTGTTAGCTTTTTCAAGATCTCACATGCTACAACAATCCACATAAAAGAACTTCAGCAAAAGGTATGATATTCTGATAATAAGCTTTCAGGAGGCTCTTTCATTAAATAATAAGTATCTTTGCAAGGCTTTTCTTGATTTTTTTTTCAAAAAAAAAAAAAAAAAAAGAGCTTTTCAGGAGACAGTAAAGAATGTAATTGATTGATTTTTTTTTTTTAATTAGAAATTCTTTTCCTTCTTACAGATTTGATTATTCAGTGTTAGCATTCAGGTTGCTAGGGTTAAGAGCTAAGGGAAATGCTCTTAAACTCCTGAGATGGCAAATAATCTACACAATGATGTGGATCATACATCCTTGTCAAATGGGTATACAATACTGGGATGAAAAGCTACCATAAAATATGAGTATAGAAGAAAAAGTCTTTGTCTGTTGAACTGGTTTTTTAGACACTGAGGGCAGGAACTCAGACACTTGAATTATTTCTAAACTGTCCAGATGGCACAGACTTATGCTGCCCCTGTTTATTTCACACCCATTCCTGCTGCAGGTAAACACATATAGACCAAAGACTACTAAAAAAGAGATTAAACCAGGACTTGAAAGGGAAGGAGTTTGGCTATCAGATATGCTTATCAATAGCTCATGGAAAACAAGCCAAAAAGAGCCATTTTTCAAAGGAGTGCTTTGTTATTCTGGCTCCAGGAGAAGGAAAGTGAAAACAAGTAGCTGAAAAGGAGCAAAGCCAAGGGTTGTCAGCTCAGAGTGCCAACCCAAACAAGTCCTGGGAGAGATTTATCAGCAAAGCCTCTCTTGGAGGGAAGTGATGAGTTATGCTCTGAAATGCAAGTGGAAAGGACAGGTATATCCAGCCTAGAGTGTTTCTTAACCCATTTAATACATCTAGATGTTCCAAACGACCTGCAAAGAACAGGCATCTATCCCAGTAAGAAGTTCTTATATGCAAGAAATTAAAATTCCTCTGGCTACAGGGTGATTTTAGCCTGCTGCTGCACAGAGCCACGGACCAAGGTGTCATTAATTCTCATTACAGCCCTCCCAATCCATCACAACTGGTTCCAAACCCATGCCTGTTTTTCAGTGGATCAGAGAAGTTGCCTCCCTGTGACTGGTGCATGAGATAGTGTCTGCACACATCCAAAAATGTGTAACGTGCAGCAATATTTCTTTTCTTGGGAACACTTTAAACATCCCACAAAGAGCTTTTACAAGACCATCTCCAAGGGGGCAGGCAGTAAAAAAGTATTTACTCTCCCAAAATGCATGAGATAAGCATCTGAAGAAGAATTAATAGGGAATTGAATAGAAAATATATTATCATGTTTTCCAAACTTTTGAAACACAGAATATTTCATTCAGCAGAGTTATAGTTTTGTGAAATCCCTTTCAAAATGGGGCTCTTAACATCTAATCTGGCATCCTGCAGATAATGGAATTTCACACTCCTGCAATTTGTCCACTTATTTCTCCAGAATCCCATACTGAGTTATTTGTGAGCAGTAGTACAGTTCAGTCTTTTGTAAAAGGATAGAGGTCTGATAAAGCCACGAAATTCACATAAAATGTTCTGTGGACTTTAAATCAGGCCCTGCATTTTGACAGGAATACAGCTAAATAGGTAACTAGAAAACAAAAAAGATTTTAGATAGAAGACTAAAACCACTTTGGATTCTTTGGATATCCTTGCATAATGTGATACACAAAATCCTTAACATTCACCACCAAGAACCCATAGCCACAAGACAGGTTGGCACGAAAAATCAAAAGTTTGCATTAGTCAAATTATTTCCTGCACTTGATAACCAAATTTTTTGGGGGATTGGTTTCAGCAGAGTTATATCAAGATTAAAATGTTATTAGTTATTGTTGGAGAGAGCACAGAGGAAGCCAGATGGGATGGGATTCCCAGAGCAGCTGTGGCTGCCCCTGGATCCCTGCAGTGCCCAAGGCCAGGCTGGACACTGGGGACACTGGGGACACTGGGAGGGGTCCCTGCCATGCCAGGGGTGGCACTGGATGGGATTTAAGGTCCACCAGTCCCAACCCAAACCATTTTCCATGGTTCTGTGAAGCCATGGATAAAAGACATGTATAGATGCCAATGTTTTTGGTGAGCTGTTTCAAAACCCCTGCACATATTTTGGGATGGTCATGGTGGGATCACAAAGTTACCCACCAGAGAGAGCCCATGGACAGCTGAAATCCAGACCCTGCTTCATCTGGAAAATAACAAAGAGTTCCCAAAGAAGAAGTGGAGATGGTTCAAACCTTCTGAGAGACCAGTGAAGCCTCACACCCAGGCTTAGGAGAGGGTCTAGGATCCTCTAAGGAAAGGCTTAACCATCTTTATGTCATGCACTGACTCCCCTGAACCTCAGCTCTGCAGGATCCTGGGCTGCAGGCTGGATTCAACCAGCTTTACAACCATGGCTTGCTGAAACTCTTACAGCAAGAAAAAACCATCCTAAACCTCAACCAATTCCACAGGAATGTGTCTGTTTCATTGAACATATTCTGTTTTAAAAGCATAGTGAGGAAATAAGAAAAGGATTTGAAAAGCTGTCCCCAATGCAAAAATTAAAAAAAAAAAAATCAAAATTTTTTCATTAAGTAGGGTGTTTATTCCCCTTAAGATATTGCATTCAAACTGAAACAAAACCATTCAATTCTATAGAAATAAATCAATCTTGTAATATCTTTTTGGGCTGTTTTGTTTCACAGAAGAGGTTTGGGTTTTTTTTTTTTTATGTATATTGTTCTTTTCATTAAATTAAAAAAAAAAAAAAAATTGAAATACAGATATTTCCTGCTGAACCAAAACTCCAAGTGTCAGCCTTTGGAACATGCAATTCCCCTAACTTGTACCATCTTGTAGTATCATTATCCCATCTAAGCATGGTCAAAGTGCAACAGTGCTCCAGGCAAACCCCTTCTCCTCCTCAGGAAAGAATAGGAATACTGCCAAAGTGCTGGTCTAAGGCATTAAAGAAACATGGCTAGTATTATACACACCTAAGTAATTTTTTTTTTAAAGTCCAGAAATAATTAAATTTTTGATGCTTTTAATCCTTATACCTCACATTAACATGACTAGTATACATGACAAGGTCTAGTAAAATCCACCTCTTGATTACTGTTCACTCTAAATAAACAAAAGGTTTTATTTAGTTTTCTTTAAAATGTTTCCCAGCTGGACATATATATTTCTAAAATTTTGTTAACTTTGGCTCCCTTTACAAATCCTTAAGGATGTGGGGCAAGTTTCAATAATTTGGGGTTTGGATTGTTTCAGGGCTTTTTTACCTTCTAAATGTTATCAAAATTTATGTTTTGTTATCGCTCTGAGATTCAAAAGAGATTATTAAATTCTCACATATACATAAATTTACCTTACATAAAAGTCTCAACAACTCAAGTAAACTCCTGGAAGAAAGTAATTGCAAGGAGTGAATTTTGCACAGCTGGCTGGATAGGAGCTGAAAGTAATTCAAGGTGGGTGGTCAGTCTTGCCTACCGAAATTCACTTATCCACTCTGTCTGCTTTACCATATTTGGGTGTTTTCATGCAAAATCCACGAGCATAAATTTCTGCAGCCTTTTCCCAGCCAAGCCAGGACCCCAGGCTGGAGCTGCTGGCCACAGGCAGAGGCACCTGTGGAAAAGTGGATGTCACTGAGGTGGGCATCCTGTTCTGCACAGGGCTCTGGGCTCACTCACCCTTGCCAAGCTCCAAAGCAACAGCCAGGATGGTGCAGAAACCATGTCAGAAAGAAAGGAACTGTTTTATTATAAAAGCATATCATGGAGCCCTCTGGCAGTCCCTGGCGCTCCTTTGTTCATCTCCCCCACCCCACTATAAATATGTTAAAAAGAAGCAGACTGAGTGAAATGTCAAGTTGTTAAAAATGGCATTTTTGCCATGTGGAGGCTGAGCCCCATCAGGGGCAGGATGCAGCTCCCTGGATATTTGTCATGCAACATTCTGAGGGCAGTCATTCCCACTTCCTTTCTGCTGCAATATGTGACTAACAAAACACGACTCCAGCCCCTGGTGCCTCCTCCTGAGCAGGTCCTGGCAGTGAGCATCCTTCCAATGACAACATTCCCCTCACTGCCTACAGAGAAGACAATTCCAAAGCTCTGCAGGGATAAACAGCCCAAACCCAAACAACTGCCGTGCACTAAATCATTTTTCTCCAGATGCAACCCAAAACAAAGCGAGGAGTCAGACTGTATCTGACTGAGCTGGGTGTGCGTGGAGGGAAGTCAAACTCTGCAGGAAAAGCTGGTTGGGAAAGAGCAACTGCTCACCAGGATGACTTCATCCACTATTCCATGTGTGATATTCCACAACTGACGTGGAAACGCTGAGGTATCAATGAATTTTGGGTTTTCCTGTCCCACTTCACCCCCACCCCTCTGTTATATTTACATTCTGCTAACTGGGATAACCTCAAATGCTTCTGCCATGACACAGCTGGTGCAAGAAAGAACCAGTTCTGGCCCTACCAATATGGGCAGAGAATGGCCCCTCCAAGAGGAATCAAAAATTGATTTACCACAACATAAATTTGGGAAAAAGTCAGAAAACTACATGTAGAACCTCAGAGCATATGCCCACCCTTTGACAGCTCCTGTGGCTGCTCAGGGCTGAAAGGAATATTCTCTCCCCTCTTTCTTTTTCCAGTAATACCAAACCCCTTGACTTTAGGAAAAATAAACAAAATTACAGTATACTCCTTAATGTGGCAGTTTGGGAAAAAAAAAAACAGGTTGACAACAAATTATTTTAAAAGTAATAAAGGTTGGTTTACACACTAGGCATGTACCAAGTTTTACTTTCTTGGTTTGTCTCATGAGAGGAATTTTTTGTGGCAAAAATAAAGCCAGAAAATATTTTGCAGTTGAAGCTGTAAAAGAGGCAGCAGAGTCTGAATATGTGAATGTATGCTTATGAGAAAAGAAAGAAAGAGAGAAAAAACCAGCAAGAAAACGAGACAGAAATAGAGGAAAAGGGGAAGGATTCCAGGAAGGAAGGAAGGAAGGAAGAAGGAGGAAGGAAGGAAGGAAGGAAGGAAGGAAGAGAAGGAAGAGGAGAAGGAAGG